>NC_139021.1:93442386-93543725 GCF_964662115.1 Mustela nivalis | reverse complement strand
GTCTGGCCTGGGGGCCTGCGAGGGTTTCTTTCTCTGGTCTAGTCCTCTGGTGTGGGGTGAGGCGGGGGGCCGGGGAGGGGGGGCGCCCCCGGTCTTGCTGAGCAAGACAGCCTCGCGGTTGCCTTCGCTGTCCCTGGGAGACGCAGCGTGGAGCCGGGTGCCCACGGCGCCGGAAGCCCAGGGCGGTCGGCCATCTCGCGTCCCGGGCACCTGAGCCAGGGCGCGGGGCCCAAGGGGCGAAGGGGAGCTGGTCGGGGAGAAGGAAGGGAATGCCCTTCCGGCCTGAGCGGAGCCCAGGCCCCGTGGAGAGAAGGGGCAGGGGGGGGCCCAGGTCGCGGGGGCGCCGGGAGGGGTGGGGGGGGTGGGTCGGCTGCCGGTGGGCTTGGGAGCTGGGGGCAGCCCGAGGGCCTCGCTAGGGGATCCAGGGCCCAGGGCCTCGGGAGCACAGGCCCGCGAGGAGGTGGCCCAAGCCCGTGGTCGAGGCCTGCTCCGGCCTCCTGCCCCCCACACCCTCGGCCCCGGCCCCCCCACTCCCCGCCCTCCGCCCACAGCCCGGCGGCCCCCACGCCCCTCCCCGCGTCCATGGCCGTGGTCCTCACCCCGGTCCCCCTTTCCCTGCCTCTGGGCCCAAAGCCCCCTCCAACACTGCCCCGCCCTGCCAGCAGCCCCCCAAGGCCGGCTGAGGCGCGGGTGGGCCTCGTGCCGTGCAGGCGGAAACGCTGGCTTGTGGCCGGCCGCCTCAGCCGGCCGTGCAGGCGGAAACTGCTGGCTGGCGGCAGGGGTGCTATGGGGTGGCCAGGGGTCAGGGTTCAGGGGCGTGAGGGGACCGGGCTCAGGGGCTGAGGCGTTCAGGGACTGTTGGGAGGCCGCCGCGTTGGCCAGGGCGCCCAGCGGTGGCGGCCAAGGGAGAGGGAGGGGGGCCCAACGGGGAGAGAAAAAAGAGGAAGGCCAAAGACAAGCGTTTGGGGGCGAAAAAAAAGCCTACAGCACCCGGTATTCCCAGGCGGTCTCCCATCCAAGTACTAACCAGGCCCGACCCTGCTTAGCTTCCGAGATCAGACGAGATCGGGCGCGTTCAGGGTGGTATGGCCGTAGACGCCTGCCGCTTCAGCTGGCCGCCCCAAGAGGCTGCTGCGCGCTTCCCGGGCCCCGGCGCGAGCCGGGGCTCCCCACTCAGCCTGCCCTGGGCCTGGCGCCTGACTCCCCGCCCGCCAGCCCGCCTGGCCCGGGGGCCCGGACGTCAAAGTCTGTCGGGGCACTCTCCCATCCCGGGGCTCCCCAGCCCCGCCGCCCCGTGCCTCCCCAGGCCGCAACCAGGTGCGTCCTCGGCCCCCACCTCCCACCGACCCCCCCCACCACCCACCCGCGCTCGGTGTGCTCCGCCCCCGCCGCCCCCCACCACCCCCCCACACACACCACCAGAGCCCACCCAGCGCCCTAGGCCGGGCCCAGCCGGCCACCTGGCCTTCCCTCCTCTCCTCTCCTCTCCTCTCCTCTCCTCTCCTCTGCTCTCTTCTGCTCTCCTCCAGACAGCTCTGCTCAGCTCGGCTCGGCCTGGCTCGGCTCGGCTCTCCCCTCGTCTCCACCCCACCTCGCTCCCAGCCCACCCGAGGCCACGAGGACACGGGCGACGCCACACACCGGCCCAGAAGCGGCAGCCCCGCCCCGTGGCCCTTCCTCCGCCGCGCTTCCCCTGGCCACCCACCCGCCCCAGGCCCTGACCGAGAGACACAGACAGGCCGGCTCACCTACACGGACACACGGATACCCAGGGAGACACAGGGACAGACACAGACGGAGGGACCTCTGCACAGACGGCGAGAACGCAGAGCCCCAGAGACAGACTCTCCAACCCGCAGAGCCCCCTCAGACCCTCCACCCCCACCCCCAGCCCCCTGGCCAGACGCGGTGACCCTGACCCGCATGCGGACAGGGACCCGGTCGGACACACGGGTGCACGCAACGCTCACGCACCCACTCACACGCACAGAAACACACACACACGCACACGCACACGCACACACGCACACACACTCGGACAAGACACCACACACCCAGGAGGCTGCGGTGGCCTGCCACCTGCCCCGGGAGGGAGGGCCGGCTTGCTTGGGCCGGGCTTTGGCCTAGGTGGCGGCGCCCTGGAGCTGCCGGAGGAGCCCGGGGAGCCCGAGGACCTGCCGGTGAGGTGTCTGCAGTCCCGTTCCGCTCCCATTCCTGCCCGGCACCCCGTCTGGCCTGGGGGCCTGCGAGGGTTTCTTTCTCTGGTCTAGTCCTCTGGTGTGGGGTGAGGCGGGGGGCCGGGGAGGGGGGGCGCCCCCGGTCTTGCTGAGCAAGACAGCCTCGCGGTTGCCTTCGCTGTCCCTGGGAGACGCAGCGTGGAGCCGGGTGCCCACGGCGCCGGAAGCCCAGGGCGGTCGGCCATCTCGCGTCCCGGGCACCTGAGCCAGGGCGCGGGGCCCAAGGGGCGAAGGGGAGCTGGTCGGGGAGAAGGAAGGGAATGCCCTTCCGGCCTGAGCGGAGCCCAGGCCCCGTGGAGAGAAGGGGCAGGGGGGGGCCCAGGTCGCGGGGGCGCCGGGAGGGGTGGGGGGGGTGGGTCGGCTGCCGGTGGGCTTGGGAGCTGGGGGCAGCCCGAGGGCCTCGCTAGGGGATCCAGGGCCCAGGGCCTCGGGAGCACAGGCCCGCGAGGAGGTGGCCCAAGCCCGTGGTCGAGGCCTGCTCCGGCCTCCTGCCCCCCACACCCTCGGCCCCGGCCCCCCCACTCCCCGCCCTCCGCCCACAGCCCGGCGGCCCCCACGCCCCTCCCCGCGTCCATGGCCGTGGTCCTCACCCCGGTCCCCCTTTCCCTGCCTCTGGGCCCAAAGCCCCCTCCAACACTGCCCCGCCCTGCCAGCAGCCCCCCAAGGCCGGCTGAGGCGCGGGTGGGCCTCGTGCCGTGCAGGCGGAAACGCTGGCTTGTGGCCGGCCGCCCGGGCAGCGGGCCGCCCTTTTGGGGCCAGGGGCCCGCTATGCTGGGACTGGGGTGGCCAGGGGTCAGGGGGTCAGGGGCGTGAGGGGACCGGGCTCAGGGGCTGAGGCGTTCAGGGACTGTTGGGAGGCCGCCGCGTTGGCCAGGGCGCCCAGCGGTGGCGGCCAAGGGAGAGGGAGGGGGGCCCAACGGGGAGAGAAAAAAGAGGAAGGCCAAAGACAAGCGTTTGGGGGCGAAAAAAAAGCCTACAGCACCCGGTATTCCCAGGCGGTCTCCCATCCAAGTACTAACCAGGCCCGACCCTGCTTAGCTTCCGAGATCAGACGAGATCGGGCGCGTTCAGGGTGGTATGGCCGTAGACGCCTGCCGCTTCAGCTGGCCGCCCCAAGAGGCTGCTGCGCGCTTCCCGGGCCCCGGCGCGAGCCGGGGCTCCCCACTCAGCCTGCCCTGGGCCTGGCGCCTGACTCCCCGCCCGCCAGCCCGCCTGGCCCGGGGGCCCGGACGTCAAAGTCTGTCGGGGCACTCTCCCATCCCGGGGCTCCCCAGCCCCGCCGCCCCGTGCCTCCCCAGGCCGCAACCAGGTGCGTCCTCGGCCCCCACCTCCCACCGACCCCCCCCACCACCCACCCGCGCTCGGTGTGCTCCGCCCCCGCCGCCCCCCACCACCCCCCCACACACACCACCAGAGCCCACCCAGCGCCCTAGGCCGGGCCCAGCCGGCCACCTGGCCTTCCCTCCTCTCCTCTCCTCTCCTCTCCTCTCCTCTGCTCTCTTCTGCTCTCCTCCAGACAGCTCTGCTCAGCTCGGCTCGGCCTGGCTCGGCTCGGCTCTCCCCTCGTCTCCACCCCACCTCGCTCCCAGCCCACCCGAGGCCACGAGGACACGGGCGACGCCACACACCGGCCCAGAAGCGGCAGCCCCGCCCCGTGGCCCTTCCTCCGCCGCGCTTCCCCTGGCCACCCACCCGCCCCAGGCCCTGACCGAGAGACACAGACAGGCCGGCTCACCTACACGGACACACGGATACCCAGGGAGACACAGGGACAGACACAGACGGAGGGACCTCTGCACAGACGGCGAGAACGCAGAGCCCCAGAGACAGACTCTCCAACCCGCAGAGCCCCCTCAGACCCTCCACCCCCACCCCCAGCCCCCTGGCCAGACGCGGTGACCCTGACCCGCATGCGGACAGGGACCCGGTCGGACACACGGGTGCACGCAACGCTCACGCACCCACTCACACGCACAGAAACACACACACACGCACACGCACACGCACACACGCACACACACTCGGACAAGACACCACACACCCAGGAGGCTGCGGTGGCCTGCCACCTGCCCCGGCAGGGAGGGCCGGCTTGCTTGGGCCGGGCTTTGGCCTAGGTGGCGGCGCCCTGGAGCTGCCGGAGGAGCCCGGGGAGCCCGAGGACCTGCCGGTGAGGTGTCTGCAGTCCCGTTCCGCTCCCATTCCTGCCCGGCACCCCGTCTGGCCTGGGGGCCTGCGAGGGTTTCTTTCTCTGGTCTAGTCCTCTGGTGTGGGGTGAGGCGGGGGGCCGGGGAGGGGGGGCGCCCCCGGTCTTGCTGAGCAAGACAGCCTCGCGGTTGCCTTCGCTGTCCCTGGGAGACGCAGCGTGGAGCCGGGTGCCCACGGCGCCGGAAGCCCAGGGCGGTCGGCCATCTCGCGTCCCGGGCACCTGAGCCAGGGCGCGGGGCCCAAGGGGCGAAGGGGAGCTGGTCGGGGAGAAGGAAGGGAATGCCCTTCCGGCCTGAGCGGAGCCCAGGCCCCGTGGAGAGAAGGGGCAGGGGGGGGCCCAGGTCGCGGGGGCGCCGGGAGGGGTGGGGGGGGTGGGTCGGCTGCCGGTGGGCTTGGGAGCTGGGGGCAGCCCGAGGGCCTCGCTAGGGGATCCAGGGCCCAGGGCCTCGGGAGCACAGGCCCGCGAGGAGGTGGCCCAAGCCCGTGGTCGAGGCCTGCTCCGGCCTCCTGCCCCCCACACCCTCGGCCCCGGCCCCCCCACTCCCCGCCCTCCGCCCACAGCCCGGCGGCCCCCACGCCCCTCCCCGCGTCCATGGCCGTGGTCCTCACCCCGGTCCCCCTTTCCCTGCCTCTGGGCCCAAAGCCCCCTCCAACACTGCCCCGCCCTGCCAGCAGCCCCCCAAGGCCGGCTGAGGCGCGGGTGGGCCTCGTGCCGTGCAGGCGGAAACGCTGGCTTGTGGCCGGCCGCCCGGGCAGCGGGCCGCCCTTTTGGGGCCAGGGGCCCGCTATGCTGGGACTGGGGTGGCCAGGGGTCAGGGGGTCAGGGGCGTGAGGGGACCGGGCTCAGGGGCTGAGGCGTTCAGGGACTGTTGGGAGGCCGCCGCGTTGGCCAGGGCGCCCAGCGGTGGCGGCCAAGGGAGAGGGAGGGGGGCCCAACGGGGAGAGAAAAAAGAGGAAGGCCAAAGACAAGCGTTTGGGGGCGAAAAAAAAGCCTACAGGACCCGGTATTCCCAGGCGGTCTCCCATCCAAGTACTAACCAGGCCCGACCCTGCTTAGCTTCCGAGATCAGATGAGATCGGGCGCGTTCAGGGTGGTATGGCCGTAGACGCCTGCCGCTTCAGCTGGCCGCCCCAAGAGGCTGCTGCGCGCTTCCCGGGCCCCGGCGCGAGCCGGGGCTCCCCACTCAGCCTGCCCTGGGCCTGGCGCCTGACTCCCCGCCCGCCAGCCCGCCTGGCCCGGGGGCCCGGACGTCAAAGTCTGTCGGGGCACTCTCCCATCCCGGGGCTCCCCAGCCCCGCCGCCCCGTGCCTCCCCAGGCCGCAACCAGGTGCGTCCTCGGCCCCCACCTCCCACCGACCCCCCCCACCACCCACCCGCGCTCGGTGTGCTCCGCCCCCGCCGCCCCCCACCACCCCCCCACACACACCACCAGAGCCCACCCAGCGCCCTAGGCCGGGCCCAGCCGGCCACCTGGCCTTCCCTCCTCTCCTCTCCTCTCCTCTCCTCTCCTCTGCTCTCTTCTGCTCTCCTCCAGACAGCTCTGCTCAGCTCGGCTCGGCCTGGCTCGGCTCGGCTCTCCCCTCGTCTCCACCCCACCTCGCTCCCAGCCCACCCGAGGCCACGAGGACACGGGCGACGCCACACACCGGCCCAGAAGCGGCAGCCCCGCCCCGTGGCCCTTCCTCCGCCGCGCTTCCCCTGGCCACCCACCCGCCCCAGGCCCTGACCGAGAGACACAGACAGGCCGGCTCACCTACACGGACACACGGATACCCAGGGAGACACAGGGACAGACACAGACGGAGGGACCTCTGCACAGACGGCGAGAACGCAGAGCCCCAGAGACAGACTCTCCAACCCGCAGAGCCCCCTCAGACCCTCCACCCCCACCCCCAGCCCCCTGGCCAGACGCGGTGACCCTGACCCGCATGCGGACAGGGACCCGGTCGGACACACGGGTGCACGCAACGCTCACGCACCCACTCACACGCACAGAAACACACACACACGCACACGCACACGCACACACGCACACACACTCGGACAAGACACCACACACCCAGGAGGCTGCGGTGGCCTGCCACCTGCCCCGGGAGGGAGGGCCGGCTTGCTTGGGCCGGGCTTTGGCCTAGGTGGCGGCGCCCTGGAGCTGCCGGAGGAGCCCGGGGAGCCCGAGGACCTGCCGGTGAGGTGTCTGCAGTCCCGTTCCGCTCCCATTCCTGCCCGGCACCCCGTCTGGCCTGGGGGCCTGCGAGGGTTTCTTTCTCTGGTCTAGTCCTCTGGTGTGGGGTGAGGCGGGGGGCCGGGGAGGGGGGGCGCCCCCGGTCTTGCTGAGCAAGACAGCCTCGCGGTTGCCTTCGCTGTCCCTGGGAGACGCAGCGTGGAGCCGGGTGCCCACGGCGCCGGAAGCCCAGGGCGGTCGGCCATCTCGCGTCCCGGGCACCTGAGCCAGGGCGCGGGGCCCAAGGGGCGAAGGGGAGCTGGTCGGGGAGAAGGAAGGGAATGCCCTTCCGGCCTGAGCGGAGCCCAGGCCCCGTGGAGAGAAGGGGCAGGGGGGGGCCCAGGTCGCGGGGGCGCCGGGAGGGGTGGGGGGGGTGGGTCGGCTGCCGGTGGGCTTGGGAGCTGGGGGCAGCCCGAGGGCCTCGCTAGGGGATCCAGGGCCCAGGGCCTCGGGAGCACAGGCCCGCGAGGAGGTGGCCCAAGCCCGTGGTCGAGGCCTGCTCCGGCCTCCTGCCCCCCACACCCTCGGCCCCGGCCCCCCCACTCCCCGCCCTCCGCCCACAGCCCGGCGGCCCCCACGCCCCTCCCCGCGTCCATGGCCGTGGTCCTCACCCCGGTCCCCCTTTCCCTGCCTCTGGGCCCAAAGCCCTTCCAACACTGCCCCGCCCTGCCAGCAGCCCCCCAAGGCCGGCTGAGGCGCGGGTGGGCCTCGTGCCGTGCAGGCGGAAACGCTGGCTTGTGGCCGGCCGCCCGGGCAGCGGGCCGCCCTTTTGGGGCCAGGGGCCCGCGATGCTGGGACTGGGGTGGCCAGGGGTCAGGGGGTCAGGGGCGTGAGGGGACCGGGCTCAGGGGCTGAGGCGTTCAGGGACTGTTGGGAGGCCGCCGCGTTGGCCAGGGCGCCCAGCGGTGGCGGCCAAGGGAGAGGGAGGGGGGCCCAACGGGGAGAGAAAAAAGAGGAAGGCCAAAGACAAGCGTTTGGGGGCGAAAAAAAAGCCTACAGCACCCGGTATTCCCAGGCGGTCTCCCATCCAAGTACTAACCAGGCCCGACCCTGCTTAGCTTCCGAGATCAGACGAGATCGGGCGCGTTCAGGGTGGTATGGCCGTAGACGCCTGCCGCTTCAGCTGGCCGCCCCAAGAGGCTGCTGCGCGCTTCCCGGGCCCCGGCGCGAGCCGGGGCTCCCCACTCAGCCTGCCCTGGGCCTGGCGCCTGACTCCCCGCCCGCCAGCCCGCCTGGCCCGGGGGCCCGGACGTCAAAGTCTGTCGGGGCACTCTCCCATCCCGGGGCTCCCCAGCCCCGCCGCCCCGTGCCTCCCCAGGCCGCAACCAGGTGCGTCCTCGGCCCCCACCTCCCACCGACCCCCCCCACCACCCACCCGCGCTCGGTGTGCTCCGCCCCCGCCGCCCCCCACCACCCCCCCACACACACCACCAGAGCCCACCCAGCGCCCTAGGCCGGGCCCAGCCGGCCACCAGGCCTTCCCTCCTCTCCTCTCCTCTCCTCTCCTCTCCTCTGCTCTCTTCTGCTCTCCTCCAGACAGCTCTGCTCAGCTCGGCTCGGCCTGGCTCGGCTCGGCTCTCCCCTCGTCTCCACCCCACCTCGCTCCCAGCCCACCCGAGGCCACGAGGACACGGGCGACGCCACACACCGGCCCAGAAGCGGCAGCCCCGCCCCGTGGCCCTTCCTCCGCCGCGCTTCCCCTGGCCACCCACCCGCCCCAGGCCCTGACCGAGAGACACAGACAGGCCGGCTCACCTACACGGACACACGGATACCCAGGGAGACACAGGGACAGACACAGACGGAGGGACCTCTGCACAGACGGCGAGAACGCAGAGCCCCAGAGACAGACTCTCCAACCCGCAGAGCCCCCTCAGACCCTCCACCCCCACCCCCAGCCCCCTGGCCAGACGCGGTGACCCTGACCCGCATGCGGACAGGGACCCGGTCGGACACACGGGTGCACGCAACGCTCACGCACCCACTCACACGCACAGAAACACACACACATGCACACGCACACGCACACACGCACACACACTCGGACAAGACACCACACACCCAGGAGGCTGCGGTGGCCTGCCACCTGCCCCGGGAGGGAGGGCCGGCTTGCTTGGGCCGGGCTTTGGCCTAGGTGGCGGCGCCCTGGAGCTGCCGGAGGAGCCCGGGGAGCCCGAGGACCTGCCGGTGAGGTGTCTGCAGTCCCGTTCCGCTCCCATTCCTGCCCGGCACCCCGTCTGGCCTGGGGGCCTGCGAGGGTTTCTTTCTCTGGTCTAGTCCTCTGGTGTGGGGTGAGGCGGGGGGCCGGGGAGGGGGGGCGCCCCCGGTCTTGCTGAGCAAGACAGCCTCGCGGTTGCCTTCGCTGTCCCTGGGAGACGCAGCGTGGAGCCGGGTGCCCACGGCGCCGGAAGCCCAGGGCGGTCGGCCATCTCGCGTCCCGGGCACCTGAGCCAGGGCGCGGGGCCCAAGGGGCGAAGGGGAGCTGGTCGGGGAGAAGGAAGGGAATGCCCTTCCGGCCTGAGCGGAGCCCAGGCCCCGTGGAGAGAAGGGGCAGGGGGGGGCCCAGGTCGCGGGGGCGCCGGGAGGGGTGGGGGGGTGGGTCGGCTGCCGGTGGGCTTGGGAGCTGGGGGCAGCCCGAGGGCCTCGCTAGGGGATCCAGGGCCCAGGGCCTCGGGAGCACAGGCCCGCGAGGAGGTGGCCCAAGCCCGTGGTCGAGGCCTGCTCCGGCCTCCTGCCCCCCACACCCTCGGCCCCGGCCCCCCCACTCCCCGCCCTCCGCCCACAGCCCGGCGGCCCCCACGCCCCTCCCCGCGTCCATGGCCGTGGTCCTCACCCCGGTCCCCCTTTCCCTGCCTCTGGGCCCAAAGCCCTTCCAACACTGCCCCGCCCTGCCAGCAGCCCCCCAAGGCCGGCTGAGGCGCGGGTGGGCCTCGTGCCGTGCAGGCGGAAACGCTGGCTTGTGGCCGGCCGCCCGGGCAGCGGGCCGCCCTTTTGGGGCCAGGGGCCCGCGATGCTGGGACTGGGGTGGCCAGGGGTCAGGGGGTCAGGGGCGTGAGGGGACCGGGCTCAGGGGCTGAGGCGTTCAGGGACTGTTGGGAGGCCGCCGCGTTGGCCAGGGCGCCCAGCGGTGGCGGCCAAGGGAGAGGGAGGGGGGCCCAACGGGGAGAGAAAAAAGAGGAAGGCCAAAGACAAGCGTTTGGGGGCGAAAAAAAAGCCTACAGCACCCGGTATTCCCAGGCGGTCTCCCATCCAAGTACTAACCAGGCCCGACCCTGCTTAGCTTCCGAGATCAGACGAGATCGGGCGCGTTCAGGGTGGTATGGCCGTAGACGCCTGCCGCTTCAGCTGGCCGCCCCAAGAGGCTGCTGCGCGCTTCCCGGGCCCCGGCGCGAGCCGGGGCTCCCCACTCAGCCTGCCCTGGGCCTGGCGCCTGACTCCCCGCCCGCCAGCCCGCCTGGCCCGGGGGCCCGGACGTCAAAGTCTGTCGGGGCACTCTCCCATCCCGGGGCTCCCCAGCCCCGCCGCCCCGTGCCTCCCCAGGCCGCAACCAGGTGCGTCCTCGGCCCCCACCTCCCACCGACCCCCCCCACCACCCACCCGCGCTCGGTGTGCTCCGCCCCCGCCGCCCCCCACCACCCCCCCACACACACCACCAGAGCCCACCCAGCGCCCTAGGCCGGGCCCAGCCGGCCACCAGGCCTTCCCTCCTCTCCTCTCCTCTCCTCTCCTCTCCTCTGCTCTCTTCTGCTCTCCTCCAGACAGCTCTGCTCAGCTCGGCTCGGCCTGGCTCGGCTCGGCTCTCCCCTCGTCTCCACCCCACCTCGCTCCCAGCCCACCCGAGGCCACGAGGACACGGGCGACGCCACACACCGGCCCAGAAGCGGCAGCCCCGCCCCGTGGCCCTTCCTCCGCCGCGCTTCCCCTGGCCACCCACCCGCCCCAGGCCCTGACCGAGAGACACAGACAGGCCGGCTCACCTACACGGACACACGGATACCCAGGGAGACACAGGGACAGACACAGACGGAGGGACCTCTGCACAGACGGCGAGAACGCAGAGC
This sequence comes from Mustela nivalis, assembly GCF_964662115.1. NCBI lineage: Eukaryota > Metazoa > Chordata > Mammalia > Carnivora > Mustelidae > Mustela > Mustela nivalis. The sequence goes on along the minus strand of NC_139021.1, from coordinate 93,533,000 downwards.
CCCAGAGACAGACTCTCCAACCCGCAGAGCCCCCTCAGACCCTCCACCCCCACCCCCAGCCCCCTGGCCAGACGCGGTGACCCTGACCCGCATGCGGACAGGGACCCGGTCGGACACACGGGTGCACGCAACGCTCACGCACCCACTCACACGCACAGAAACACACACACATGCACACGCACACGCACACACGCACACACACTCGGACAAGACACCACACACCCAGGAGGCTGCGGTGGCCTGCCACCTGCCCCGGGAGGGAGGGCCGGCTTGCTTGGGCCGGGCTTTGGCCTAGGTGGCGGCGCCCTGGAGCTGCCGGAGGAGCCCGGGGAGCCCGAGGACCTGCCGGTGAGGTGTCTGCAGTCCCGTTCCGCTCCCATTCCTGCCCGGCACCCCGTCTGGCCTGGGGGCCTGCGAGGGTTTCTTTCTCTGGTCTAGTCCTCTGGTGTGGGGTGAGGCGGGGGGCCGGGGAGGGGGGGCGCCCCCGGTCTTGCTGAGCAAGACAGCCTCGCGGTTGCCTTCGCTGTCCCTGGGAGACGCAGCGTGGAGCCGGGTGCCCACGGCGCCGGAAGCCCAGGGCGGTCGGCCATCTCGCGTCCCGGGCACCTGAGCCAGGGCGCGGGGCCCAAGGGGCGAAGGGGAGCTGGTCGGGGAGAAGGAAGGGAATGCCCTTCCGGCCTGAGCGGAGCCCAGGCCCCGTGGAGAGAAGGGGCAGGGGGGGGCCCAGGTCGCGGGGGCGCCGGGAGGGGTGGGGGGGTGGGTCGGCTGCCGGTGGGCTTGGGAGCTGGGGGCAGCCCGAGGGCCTCGCTAGGGGATCCAGGGCCCAGGGCCTCGGGAGCACAGGCCCGCGAGGAGGTGGCCCAAGCCCGTGGTCGAGGCCTGCTCCGGCCTCCTGCCCCCCACACCCTCGGCCCCGGCCCCCCCACTCCCCGCCCTCCGCCCACAGCCCGGCGGCCCCCACGCCCCTCCCCGCGTCCATGGCCGTGGTCCTCACCCCGGTCCCCCTTTCCCTGCCTCTGGGCCCAAAGCCCCCTCCAACACTGCCCCGCCCTGCCAGCAGCCCCCCAAGGCCGGCTGAGGCGCGGGTGGGCCTCGTGCCGTGCAGGCGGAAACGCTGGCTTGTGGCCGGCCGCCCGGGCAGCGGGCCGCCCTTTTGGGGCCAGGGGCCCGCTATGCTGGGACTGGGGTGGCCAGGGGTCAGGGGGTCAGGGGCGTGAGGGGACCGGGCTCAGGGGCTGAGGCGTTCAGGGACTGTTGGGAGGCCGCCGCGTTGGCCAGGGCGCCCAGCGGTGGCGGCCAAGGGAGAGGGAGGGGGGCCCAACGGGGAGAGAAAAAAGAGGAAGGCCAAAGACAAGCGTTTGGGGGCGAAAAAAAAGCCTACAGGACCCGGTATTCCCAGGCGGTTTCCCATCCAAGTACTAACCAGGCCCGACCCTGCTTAGCTTCCGAGATCAGACGAGATCGGGCGCGTTCAGGGTGGTATGGCCGTAGACGCCTGCCGCTTCAGCTGGCCGCCCCAAGAGGCTGCTGCGCGCTTCCCGGGCCCCGGCGCGAGCCGGGGCTCCCCACTCAGCCTGCCCTGGGCCTGGCGCCTGACTTCCCGCCCGCCAGCCCGCCTGGCCCGGGGGCCCGGACGTCAAAGTCTGTCGGGGCACTCTCCCATCCCGGGGCTCCCCAGCCCCGCCGCCCCGTGCCTCCCCAGGCCGCAACCAGGTGCGTCCTCGGCCCCCACCTCCCACCGACCCCCCCCACCACCCACCCGCGCTCGGTGTGCTCCGCCCCCGCCGCCCCCCACCACCCCCCCACACACACCACCAGAGCCCACCCAGCGCCCTAGGCCGGGCCCAGCCGGCCACCTGGCCTTCCCTCCTCTCCTCTCCTCTCCTCTCCTCTCCTCTGCTCTCTTCTGCTCTCCTCCAGACAGCTCTGCTCAGCTCGGCTCGGCCTGGCTCGGCTCGGCTCTCCCCTCGTCTCCACCCCACCTCGCTCCCAGCCCACCCGAGGCCACGAGGACACGGGCGACGCCACACACCGGCCCAGAAGCGGCAGCCCCGCCCCGTGGCCCTTCCTCCGCCGCGCTTCCCCTGGCCACCCACCCGCCCCAGGCCCTGACCGAGAGACACAGACAGGCCGGCTCACCTACACGGACACACGGATACCCAGGGAGACACAGGGACAGACACAGACGGAGGGACCTCTGCACAGACGGCGAGAACGCAGAGCCCCAGAGACAGACTCTCCAACCCGCAGAGCCCCCTCAGACCCTCCACCCCCACCCCCAGCCCCCTGGCCAGACGCGGTGACCCTGACCCGCATGCGGACAGGGACCCGGTCGGACACACGGGTGCACGCAACGCTCACGCACCCACTCACACGCACAGAAACACACACACACGCACACGCACACGCACACACGCACACACACTCGGACAAGACACCACACACCCAGGAGGCTGCGGTGGCCTGCCACCTGCCCCGGGAGGGAGGGCCGGCTTGCTTGGGCCGGGCTTTGGCCTAGGTGGCGGCGCCCTGGAGCTGCCGGAGGAGCCCGGGGAGCCCGAGGACCTGCCGGTGAGGTGTCTGCAGTCCCGTTCCGCTCCCATTCCTGCCCGGCACCCCGTCTGGCCTGGGGGCCTGCGAGGGTTTCTTTCTCTGGTCTAGTCCTCTGGTGTGGGGTGAGGCGGGGGGCCGGGGAGGGGGGGCGCCCCCGGTCTTGCTGAGCAAGACAGCCTCGCGGTTGCCTTCGCTGTCCCTGGGAGACGCAGCGTGGAGCCGGGTGCCCACGGCGCCGGAAGCCCAGGGCGGTCGGCCATCTCGCGTCCCGGGCACCTGAGCCAGGGCGCGGGGCCCAAGGGGCGAAGGGGAGCTGGTCGGGGAGAAGGAAGGGAATGCCCTTCCGGCCTGAGCGGAGCCCAGGCCCCGTGGAGAGAAGGGGCAGGGGGGGGCCCAGGTCGCGGGGGCGCCGGGAGGGGTGGGGGGGGTGGGTCGGCTGCCGGTGGGCTTGGGAGCTGGGGGCAGCCCGAGGGCCTCGCTAGGGGATCCAGGGCCCAGGGCCTCGGGAGCACAGGCCCGCGAGGAGGTGGCCCAAGCCCGTGGTCGAGGCCTGCTCCGGCCTCCTGCCCCCCACACCCTCGGCCCCGGCCCCCCCCTCCCCGCCCTCCGCCCACAGCCCGGCGGCCCCCACGCCCCTCCCCGCGTCCATGGCCGTGGTCCTCACCCCGGTCCCCCTTTCCCTGCCTCTGGGCCCAAAGCCCCCTCCAACACTGCCCCGCCCTGCCAGCAGCCCCCCAAGGCCGGCTGAGGCGCGGGTGGGCCTCGTGCCGTGCAGGCGGAAACGCTGGCTTGTGGCCGGCCGCCCGGGCAGCGGGCCGCCCTTTTGGGGCCAGGGGCCCGCGATGCTGGGACTGGGGTGGCTAGGGGTCAGGGTTCAGGGGCGTGAGGGGACCGGGCTCAGGGGCTGAGGCGTTCAGGGACTGTTGGGAGGCCGCCGCGTTGGCCAGGGCGCCCAGCGGTGGCGGCCAAGGGAGAGGGAGGGGGGCCCAACGGGGAGAGAAAAAAGAGGAAGGCCAAAGACAAGCGTTTGGGGGCGAAAAAAAAGCCTACAGCACCCGGTATTCCCAGGCGGTCTCCCATCCAAGTACTAACCAGGCCCGACCCTGCTTAGTTTCTGAAATCTTGGATGTTCATGGTGGAATGACCTTAGATGCCTGGTGGTTTGTTGGGCTCCCAAATATTTTTTTCACCCTGGTCCGATGGAGGAACAGAGTCACCTAATGGGAGTGGTTTTGAGTCCTATTGTGTTCCCTTTCCTACTTTGCATCTTGTGTTTTTAGGGAGCGTGTTTGTAGGCGGAGGGTCTCTTACTTTTTTTCATTTTCCTTTTAGTGTCCTCCTTTTTCCTTTTGTTTCCTGTATTTTTTTATTTTTTGTTTGTCTTTTCTTTGTTGCAAGTAATGTGTGTCATTTTCTGGAATGCTTGTTTTCCTGTTTTACAACCAGTGTATAGTTTGTCTTTCCCTTTGTGTTAGTGGATTTGAATTAGGAGTTGTTTACTTTCTCCGTTTTTCAGTTCCTAAGTGGTAATAATGAGTATTTGAAATTATCAATATATTGTGGAGACTTTAAAGTTTCGTCCGATATTTTTTGTCTTGTATTTAAGGAGACCTGCTTTGTCTTTAATTTGTAGGTTAAATAGCAATTGATTTGCTAACAGTGTCATGATTTTTTAAATTTCTTCCTTTTGAATTTATTTTATCTACATTATAGTTAATTTTGATGCTTTTTGTTCCTTTTGGCCTTAGGTTTTTGTTCTTTTTCTGAGTTTTCAAAGTTTTGAGGTGTTGTGTTGTATAAACTTGGTTGTCTTCTCGGTAGCACTGTTCTGCCTCCTGTTACAAAATTAATACAGCCTGCTTAAAGGACATCTCATGGTTTCCAGGTTATTTATTTTTTTAAGATTTTGTTTTTTTATTTGACAGACAGAGATTACAAGTAGGCAGAGAAGCAGGCAGAGCGAGAGGTGGAAGCAGGTTCCCTGGGACCACGACCTGAGTTGAAGGCAGAGGCTTTAATCCATTGAGCCACTCAGGTGTCTCTCCAGGTTATTTTTAAAATTCTGTATTTAAATTCATTTTAGTTAATGCATAGTGAATTATTAGCTTAAGGATAGAATTTGGTATTTCATCATTTGCATATAACACCTAGTATTTTTTACATCACATCTATTTTTAATTCACATCACTCAGTTACCTCTCCCCTTACTCACTTTGTCTCTTGCAACCTAGTGTTCAGGTCTCTTACCTCCTTCTCTATTTTTTCATCTTCCTCTATGTTTATCTGTTTTGTTATTTTTCTTTTTTCAACGATTTTAATTATTTGACAGAGAAATTACAAGTAGGCAGAGACTCAGGCAGAGATAGAGGAGGAAGCAGGCTCCCTGCTGAGTTGATAGCCCAATGTCAGCCTTGATCCCAAGACCCTGGGATCATGCCTGAGCTCAAGGCAGAAGCTTGACCCACTGAACCACCCAGGCGCCCATCTGTTTTGTTTCTTAAATTTCATATATGAGTGATATTTAGTGGTATTTGTCTTTCTCTGTGGTTTTGCTTTAAATCACTGAAGCTGAATATGCTGATTTCAAGAGTCTGAAGACCCAAGCTTTAGTTAATTATCTAGAAATCCGACACCATGAAGTTCAGAGTTCAATGTAGAGGCTTCAGTCCAAATGGAGAGGAAGAGTCTCAGCAGGCACCATGGCCTTGAGGCCTTTGTAGTTACTATTTTCTTCCTTGGAACGGTGTACTTGTTTCACTGTGTGCTCGCTTCACCTCAGAGTCTGTAAAACATAATTCTTGTGTTTATTTTCCTGTCTGGTTCGCATCACCCTGGATTATCTTGTATATTATCCTTACATTTTCCTTGCTCCCTCCCCAGGGTGTCACGTGCTTGCCATGGGGCCACTGCCTACTTCTCCCCTATTATACCACAGTTCCTACAACAGTCCAGACCACACAGTCTCAATGAATGTTATTGGGTGTGTGAACATCGAGTGGATAGTGGGCACATCCATGTGTCCTTTAGCATTGTCCCAGATCAAGAATGAAGGGGTTAGAAAAACAATTTGCTGCAAGTTGTAGTCTCTTGTTCTGGAAATGTCTCATTGTCATCAGAAAGACACAAAATTAGAGAAAGCAACTGCCTTGATTTGGGGATAGTCCATAATAAAGTGCCACCTGCCAGGGCTGAGGTCAGAAGGGTGGGTGTGCAATTCCAAGTGTCTAAAAGGCATTTCCCATCCTCCCAGTATCTTCTCCCATGTTTCTAAGAACCCTAATGCTCCAGACATCTTGAATCCCTCCACTCAGTGAGCCAGGAACTGAGATGTCAACATTTCCAGGACCCAAATACCTTATTCTATACTTTAGAACTTGGAAGATGCTCTCCTCTACCATTACCCTATTCATATTCTTCCATTCCTCAGTTCCTGCAGCTTTGTAGTTTTCTAGTCTTCATTTAAAAAAATGAGTACCTTCTATGCATCTAGCACTAAGGATCACCCACCTACTGCAACCCACTCAAACTATGCATGACAAATCTACGACCCTCCTTGAGTGGACAGGGGTATGTCCTGGATGGCTTCACTGGAAATGTTCTAAACCTTCTTCCTATCCAGCCTTTGGGTTGTGCCCTGAAAAGCCAGACACTAATTGTGCTGCTTACTTAACAACAGTAGCTGCTCAGTTAGCATTTCCAAAACGTAAGCATTACCAAACGTAAGGAAAGGATAATATACAAGATAATCCAGGGTGATGCGAACCAGGCAGGAAAATAAAAACAAGAATTATGTTTTACAGACTCTGAGGTGAAGCGAGCACACAGTGAAACAATTACTTAATTGTTCCTGCTTACTTACCATCCTCATACCTGTGCACAAAATCACACAGATCCCCAGCTTAAGAGATAAACCCAAATCCTGATGCTGCCTTAATGGTACTCTGCCACATGGTCTCAGACTCCAGACTCAGACTCTCTGATGGTTTCCCCATCTGCCCTACTATCCTGCACCACCTGTTTTCCAATGACCAAAAGGAGTTGTTTTTCATATTTTGTGCAGTTTTCTTTGTTTATGTTGAGGACAAGCCTCACACCAGTACTCCTTCGTACAAGGTTCTAGAATGATATTTTTATCCATCTGTTTCCCTCTGCTGGACTGTGAGCTCCCAGAAAACAACCAGATTGTGTTGGGTCCTGGCACTCAGTACCACATTGACTATAGCATCCTTTGTGGAATCTTTGTTGTGGCTGATTTCTTGACACCCACCATCAATTCCCTCCCCCATCATATGCATAAGATACCCCCCCCCCCCCTTCAAGAGGTAGGGTCGTTCCTTCCATCCTGCTAAATCTGGTCTGGTTTATGACTGGTTTGACCAATAGAGAATGGTGGAGGTGATGTTTAAGCCAGTTCTGGGCCTGTTTTTTAAGAGAACTGGAAACTTCTGACTGCTCTTAGACCTCTTGCTCTATCAGCTGCTCTCTCTGGGAATCCAGACTCTGGTGTGAGAAGGCTGAGCTACATGGAAAGTTCATATACACACTCTGGTCAAATGATCCGCTGAGCTCCAGCAGCGGGGTCAATGTGTGATGGAACCGTCTAGAATGCCTAGTCCAGCTGAACCTTTAGATGACATCTGCTTCAGCTGTCATTTGATGGCAGTAGCAGGAGAAACTCTAAGCAAGAACCACGCAGCTGAGCAGAGGCAACACGCAGAACTAGGAAAGGTAATGATAAACTATTTTAAACCACAAAGTTTTGAGATCGGTGTTTCATGACAACAATATACCAGAACGATTCCATAATAATTTCTTTAAAAGCAACTATAACCTCAAAATAGATGGTATGTCTGTTAAGGGCCCTGATGATGTTCATCATTGTTGGTTCCTTGGGTTAAGTACAGTAACTGGCATATTCATTCCTTCAGAAATGCTAACTGAGCAGCTACTGTTGTTAAGTAGCAGTCAATGGGCCTGGCATCATGGAGGGGGAGACAGACAATAAATGTAACCCAGCATGTCAGAAGGGATAAGTCCTATGGAGATGAAAGGAGGCCTCAGGGAAAGCCCTATGCCCCAGACCCCTGAAATTACTCATTAGCTGATCCTAAACCTGGTTACTCTGCCTTGCATATTCCTTCTGTTAAAACAAAAACAAAATCTGGGAGGCCTGGGTGGCTTAGTCTGTTTAGCATCTGCTTTCAGCTCAGGTCATGATCCCAGGGTTCTGGGATCCAGTCTGACACTGAGGGAAGGAGTGGTGGGGGGAAAATCCTTGCTCAGTGGGGAGCCTGCTTCTCTCTGCCTGCCACTGCCCCCCCCCCTTGTGCTGGCTTTCTCTCACTCTCTCTGACAAATAAATAAAATCTAAGAAAAACCCCAAAACTTTTTATTTTAAATTTTTTTTCAAAACTTTTTTTTAAAAGAGTTTTTAAAAAAAGATTATTTATTTATTCATCTGACAGAGACAGACAGAGAGAAAGCACAAGCAAGGGGAGCAGCAGGCACAGGGAGAAGGGGAAGCAGGCTCCCCAAGGAGCAGGGAGCTGGATGGGGGCTCTATCCCAGGATAGTGATGAGCTGAAGGTCGTTGCTTAACCAACTGAGACATCCAGGTGCCCCCCCAAATCTTAAAAAAACCCATATTTAATCGAATAACTTTTATTTTTTTTAAAGATTTTATTTATGTATTTGAGAGAGAGAGGAGATAGAGAGACAGAGTGAGAGAGCATGAGAGGTGAGGTCAGAGGGAGAAGCAGACTTCCCATTGAGCTGGGAGTCCGGATGTGGGACTCTATCCCAGGACTCTGGGATCATGACCTGAGCTGACCGCAGAGGCTTAACCAACTGAGCCACCCAGGTGATAAAGTTCTAGAACCTAGGTGAGGTTTGGTGGGCTGAGGTCCGGAGCCGATGACCAAGAAAGAATTCTTGAGACATCTTTGGTGCAAAATGGTGGTTTATTAAAGCACGGGGACAGGACCCGTGGGCAGGAAGAGCTGCTGCCCCGGGTTGTGAGGGATGGCAGGTTATGTACCCTGCTGTTGGGGGAAGGTGAGGGGAAGGGAGGTTTCAGTGGAGTTTTCATATGCTAAAAAGAGGGCCTACAAGGTGCCAGGATGTTCCAGGCCTGCCAGAGGCCTTGCCCTTGCTGCTGGATCATTGTTGTCTTTAGACCAGCCATTAACATTAAGATCTTTGGGAGACTTTTTGGTGGGGTGTCACAATCCTGCTATCAATCATCTTTGTTAGTGAGATTTAGAACATTTGTAAGCCAAGGGAGACGCCGGTCTAGCAGGATTGTGAGCTCTGCAAGTTAACTATTTGCTTATTGTTCATGGCAGTCAGGGCTGCCTGAGGGATGCTACGCATATGGAGGGGAGCAGATGAAGGGGGGGGGGTGCAAGGCGCCAGCTTTTGCTTTGTCCTCAGCCAGCCTCCTGCTCCCTCATCATTCCCCCCTGAACAATTTTGACCCTTAAATCTTTAAGGTGGTTGAAGGTGGAAGGTCTCATCTTCTGTAACTTCTTCCTGCTGAATAGGGGCGTAGAGCTGTCCCTACCTACTGGGGTCAATATTGATCAGTAGAGGAATGTATAGGGGAGTTACGAGAGGCAGAGGCAGCCGAATCCAGCGCTGACAGTGAAGGAGTGTCTTTGCGCGTGGTAAGGATCATCTGTCGTGGTGAAGTCATTGCAGCAATGGAGTCTCGGCACCAAGTAGAGAAACATGGAACAAAGCAACATATTAAAGTTAATAAGGCGATAAGAATGAGAAGCCCGAAAAGGAGATTTGGCCATAGTCCTCCTTCAAACCAGGAACTTAACCATTCACTGAGAGAGAGAGAAGGATCTTGTAGGGCCTTAATCTGGGTATTCATGTCTTTTATTAGTTCTGTGACATTTTTGTGATAGTCTGGAATGTACACACAACATTCTGTCTTGATAATTGCACATGTGCCACCCTGGGCTGCTGTCAGGACATCTAAGGCCATCCTTAGTATAGCGATAAGGAGGGTTTTGGAACTTAGGCCCATATTTGATTGGGGAGTTATGGCTTGATAGCAATCCCCTTTCCTTCCAAATTGCTCCATGGGCATGTAGTACCAGGAAAGCACATTTGGAGTCAGTATAAATGTTAATTCTTAGGCTTTGGCAATTGCAAAGTGCTAGTGAGCACTATGGCACACTTAGCTTATCTTATTTTTTCCTATGAAAACTACTGTCATCAGAAAACCAACTGTCATTTGCATTTTTAACAGGGGCATCTTAAATCTGGACAAATAGAGTAAGCAAGATCAATAACCTCTGAACATTTTTGCTCTATAGAGAAAGGAGTACAGGTCAGGTTCAGGCATACAGGTAACTAGGTTTAAAGTCTGACAAATTTTACGTATTATTTCTGGCATATCTGTAAGTATAGTCCAATATTTAATTAGTTGGCCTACATCATCCATTGGTGGCCTTTGGCTTCTAAGACAAATCTGGACCTGATGTGACATCATTACAGTCAAGGACTGTCCCATAGTGAGCTTTGAGGCTCTTTTTATGAGGAAGGCTGTTCTAAGTTTCGCTAAAGCATCTGTTTGCAATTGCACCTCAACAGAGGTGACTTCTAAGATAAATACGACTAAGGGATAAAACCAATAAGACCTTTGAGTGGTCCAGCCTTAACAATATCCTGATTACAGAGGATCACTGGCAAGTGAGAAAACTTGTCAAGAGATAAGGGGAGTCCGCCATGCATCATCCAATCCACTCATAAAAAAAGTGGGGTCATCCATTATCTCCACAAGTCCATAGTTAATCCTATGGAGTGTGGTATGGTGGCTTTTAGGCAATTTCATTATCCCAGCCACACATAAGGGGTTAGTTAAGTTATACAATTGTAGGGGAATCAATCCCATTTTCCAGTTGTTTAATCATGTGCTGTGGGGTCTTGTTCATATATCCACAAAATAATAAGATCGACTAAAGAAGCTATTGTGCAACTTTTCTGAAGTTTACCTCAAATTGTTTAGCATAGGTAAACAAACATTTAAAGACAATCAAATCTAGAATTTAACATCCATAAAGGTGTTACTAAAACAATTTTTCTCTCTAAAATAACCCTCATTTACAGAGATAGCCAAATCAGGACTAATTCACTTGTGAAACAAGTCCAGTTTTAACAAACTTGGCCTATTATTTACATAAGCTCAGCAAGAACAGTGAGTGTGATCAATAGATCTTTTAGAATCTGCTTTGCTGGAACTTTGTATAAGGAATCTCTAGGTTGAACTTTTAGTAGCCTCTCCGGGCCAGAAGCCAAGCCACATACTTGCCATCAGGCATGCCTGCAATACCTGTTAATTTGGGCGAATGAGTCTCCGCACCTACCAAAGAGTGACATTCTTTACTCACCTGGTGAGGCTGCTGGGAACTCTGTAAGCAAGGTATCAATCAGGCCAACAGTCCCAAGGGGCTTTATGGCTCCAGGTTTCATAAAGTCAACCTTAGTTCCTTTAAAGCTGTCTGGTCATATCTGAGTCTATGCATGTCTTTCTCAAATATGACATTCCAGCCAAAGCCTTGGTAAAATAACCCATGTTTCCAATGGTGTCCTGTTAAAGGAGAACAGACTCTTATTGAACTTATGCAAATGACTGATTGCCATGGAAGAAAGAATACTTAACTGAGACCTTTTGGTTTCAGAGGGTTCAGATAGAGAGAAAAGGTGAATGCTATGAGCACTTTTACATCTCTGTAAAGTTACAGATAACTTAAGAAAAAGTATCCCTAGTCTGGAAGAGCAAACATTAGAGAGAACCAGCAATGTTTAAAGTAAGACAAAACATTAAGAGACACAACACTATAATCTTTTAGTTCATTTAGTCCCAGGTTACTAATTCTGGTGAATGCGGCTTAAGTCCATTTGGAAATTCTTACCCATTTCAGTTTTAGGATTTTCAAGCATATCAAATATCTGTATTTGTCCTGAAAGTCCTTTACAGGAATCTCCTTGAAGATAATTTTACAAGAGAATTAAAACAATTATAAATGACAAAAATTCAGAATGGATATGGTTAGAGTTGATGAGGAGAGTTTATACAATTTAGCTGCAAGGAAATCAGGTTACAATTTCTGTGACACATAACATTCCCATAATTACAGTATCAAGCGGTGATCTCTCAAAACGTTAAAACTTTAGGAAGTGCGTAGAATCTCTAGAATAGTTATAGTATTTTCCCAAATGTAACCCAATGTTTGTCACTGGTTCAGTAGTACTTCATGAGCAACTTCACATACCAAGGAAAAGCCTGAGTTAAAGAGATTTACAATTTAAATCTTGTCAACATTTGCTAAAATCTTAGAAAGTGTGGAAGCACATGCCTAAATATAATTAGGGATGTTAAACACCTAATAAAACAAAACATAGAAACTGGTTTTTCTGGGCAGGCAAAGAGAAAACCATTTACATTTTTTTTTAACAGCAGATCAATTGATCTAAGAAAACATTGTCCTTTCGAACAATTTCAGTCGTGTACCAATGTACCTTTAAAACCCATTCATTTCAATCTTAATCCATTCTTGACCATCGCTGAAATTCCTTTTCTGAAGATTTCCCTTCACAAACCTTCTACAACTTTCCTTTGCATTCAGGTTTTGTCCCAAGTCATTTCTTTCTAAACAACCATCTCATTTAGGACAAAATTACCTTCCCTTACCTTCCATTTCTTAAGTCTTTCTTACATATCTCCTACTTTCCTACATACAGAGTTTCCCTTTATTTCCATCAGTCTTAGTTACACTAAGCAGAACTTTGTATTCTTAGAAACACCTTTAGTTATTAACCAATTGTGAACTGCTACAACAATTCTTTAGATGACAAATTTATGAAACCGTGCAAATTTATGAAAAGTGCAAAACACGTTTACCAACAGATTTAAATACTCTTTCGTTTCTTTGCAGTTAAGTTAAAAGCACAAACCTACATCCAGTAATTAACGACTTAGCATTGTATCCTGTTTGGTTAAGATATAGATGTCCACAATTCAATTCCATTTGTCATCCAAGCAAACTTTCAGGTTACCAAAGACTTTGAAAGTTACTTCAGCAATTACCCATTAGAACTTTGAGATAGACATTTAACCACCAGTTTAGTCATTTCTTTGCTAACACAAGCTTATTTAACCTTCAGTAAACTTCCAAGTTTCACATTACTGCTGATAACTTAAAAGACACGTCTTTCTTAATTAAACCAACTAACTTAACTTAGTTCCAATAGTGATTTACTTTCCACCTGGGCCCACTCCACTTTGAATGTTTACCTGACATGCGTGGGAAAATCTGGAGTGGGGGTGTTCTTGCTCCTTGACAGTGAAGAGAGAAGGAGCCGTGGTGCATGATCTAGAAGCTAGTCATGCAGGCTGCACGCACCTTGGTGCAGAAACAGAAGGGGAAAACAGAGGAAACAAGGTGCTGCCACGAGGCAGAGAAGGGATTCCCGGTTTCAGAGCTCATAAGCCCCAACAGAGGAACAGACGCCATGCTTTCCCACCAGCAAGGGGGGAGGGGTTAGGCAGTCCAAGTCAGGCCAGAGAACACAGAGAAACTTCCCCGAAACAAAGAGAGTTTCGGCAGCTGCTTGGGAATATTCCTTATAGTCTCTGTCTCGAGTTAGACCAACCCCAGTTGGCTCCAGTTATAGCCATTAACACGGGACGTGAGTGAGGGAGAAGCCCCCACATCTATTAAGAGAAACAGAGAAATAAAGCCAGAGTCCCCTTTGCTAGGGATGGCCCAGCAACCTGGGTTTACTAGAAGAAGGCTTATTTACGTAATTACCATCCAATATGTCAGGAGAAAGTTTACTAGCTGACTCATTTGGGCAAACACATTTCGCAAAAGCCCCTTAGTCTAGGGTCCTGGTATAGAGCAATAAAGGCCTAGGTATGAGCAGTGAAGGTATCCTAGGTCCATTTGCCCTGTTTCCTGCAGAGATCTAATAGATCCCACTGAGGCCATGCAGTGTTGCAGGAGCTCAGTCCTTTCCTAAGTTTTGCAATCCAAATTATTTCCAGTGGGTTAAAAGGCACCCCAAGGTAGAGTCCTTGGGAACTGAAGAAGCCTACTGAGGCCATGCTTCCATAAAAATAAAGAAGGTCCATTACCAAATCCCCCCTGACTCCTGGGTGGCGTCCCACGCAGGATATGTCAGAGGTTCCTGTGTGTCAAAAGCGACCAGAGGCGTCCCTCAAGATATCGCTACTGATCACCATCCTGCCTTCCCTGGGAAGACATTCCTGCCATAAAAGGCCCTGGAGGGGTGCCGGCGTCCCTCCACTTCCCCATCGCATCCTAGGCTGCTGATGGGTGCCTGGTGAATGGACTAAAACGCTTGTGCCTGAAGACTGCATACTGTTTTGTCATATTAACCCATGGAAATACTAGAAAAGTTTGGCAAGGGGAAATTACCCAATTTCATAGCTTTAGGCGGTTTGCAGAAGACACTGACGAGAAACAGTAAAGATTGAAATCCATCATGGTCTATGTGACATTCCAACACATGTGGTCCTTGCAGCCAACTTCCCTAGGAAACAGTCCCCAGTTGCGTTTTAATTCAATCGGGTACTGGATTCGACCGGCTCCCAGTGGAGGTCCCGCGGCCAGAAGTGGCTAGACCGGGCATGTGGAGGGGATCACATTAGATCAATCAGGAGGAAACCTCACACGGGAGTCTTAAGATTGGCAGCCGTCCTGGTGACTTAATTGGCTGTCCCGTGCCCAAGAGAGACAACTTTCTATAAGAACAGGAATAGAGTGAGGCCATCAAGTTTCTGGGTCTTATTGCCATTCCGGCCAGGGTACTAGCTTACAGCCAAAAGGCAGATGCTCTCCTCCCCGTGGAGTAGCCACGGGCTAGAGGATTACAGCCTGAGCAACTGACATGCAAGTGTTCCAATAAGACCATACTCCTTGAAAAGCCCCTGAAATCAGAGTAAATGGAGAGAAAGTACTCACCAATTTTGCAACGAAGCTCAGAGTCCAAATGTAAAGACTCACAGCCCCACGTTCGGGCGCCATATGATGAAGTTCTAGAACCTAGGTGAGGTTTGGTGGGCTGAGGTCCGGAGCCGATGACCAAGAAAGAATTCTTGAGACATCTTTGGTGCAAAATGGTGGTTTATTAAAGCACGGGGACAGGACCCGTGGGCAGGAAGAGCTGCTGCCCCGGGTTGTGAGGGATGGCAGGTTATGTACCCTGCTGTTGGGGGAAGGTGAGGGGAAGGGAGGTTTCAGTGGAGTTTTCATATGCTAAAAAGAGGGCCTACAAGGTGCCAGGATGTTCCAGGCCTGCCGGAGGCCTTGCTCTTGCTGCTGGATCAATGTTGTCTTTAGACCAGCCATTAACATTAAGATCTTTGGGAGACTTTTTGGTGGGGTGTCACAATCCTGCTATCAATCGTCTTTGTTAGTGAAATTTAGAACATTTGTAAGCCAAGGGAGACGCCGGTCTAGCAGGATTGTGAGCTCTGCAAGTTAACTATTTGCTTATTGTTCATGGCAGTCAGGGCTGCCTGAGGGATGCTACACATATGGAGGGGAGCAGATGAAGGGGGGGGGGTGCAAGGCGCCAGCTTTTGCTTTGTCCTCAGCCAGCCTCCTGCTCCCTCATCACAGGGACCCAACTGAATAACTTTTAAAGATTTTATTGGTTTTAGTCAATAACTCATGAAGCCAGTTAGCATCCTATCTAGCAGAAAGGAGCTCCAAAGAGCTGTATAAAATGAAAGATCTTTATGGGCAGAAGGGAACAGGAATAAGGAAGTCATACTAGCAGAAGTGGATTGATGTAGCAAGGTCACTTTCCTTCAGGGGATGGCAGGGATCTAGCAGGCAGATGACTTCCCTAGGGCTGACCTGGTGATTCCTGACTGACTTGTGTAAGATTCCATTTCTGGGACAGCCAAAACTGTTATTGAGTCTCTGCTGACATGGGCCTAGGACCATTCTGTGACTCCATTTTGGACCTGATACCTTGCTTTTGTTCAGAGACCACAGTACTCTTGTCTATACTTCCGTCCTGTCTTTGCCTCTATCCTGGTGCTTTCTTGTGGGGCCCCCACTCAATGGCATGCCCTCTCCTTTTGGGTACTGTAAGAAACAAATGATATTTTCCACAGCATTCATCTCCTGATCTGTTGGCTTTACTATAACTGATATTTTCTATGAATACACAATATTTTAAAACAGCCCCAAATGAGAAGACACTTTACAGGCACTTTGAAGCGTGAACAAGTAAAAAATGGATGAACACTGCACTTTCTCACAATGGTTAAAAATAAACAACAGGGGCGCCTGACTGGCTCAGTGGGTTAGGCCTCTGCCTTTGGCTCGGGTCATGATCTCAGGGTCCTGAGGCCTGCTTCCTCCACGCTCTCTGCCTGCCTCTCTGCCTACTTGTGATCTCTCTCTCTCTGTCAAATAAAGAAATAAAATATTTAAAAAAAAAAATAAACAACAATCCGAACTCCATAAGACTTAAAACTACGAGACTTAACCCTAACTCAGTTTTCAGCCTCTTGCGGAGGAGGTGGGGAGGGTTGGGGGGTTGGGGGTTGGGGGGAATTTTAAACTAGGCTGGGATTTCCTAGTGGGTACTAGAGAGGTAATCTGCATGATAAGACCCCCTGCACTTCCCCCTGAGGGAAGGTGACAGGGCCCCAAACAATTGTTTCTTTAACTAAGAACCTCCTTGTTCTGCCTATAAAATCCTTCCATTTGGTACAGCTCCCTGGAGTTTCCTTTGTGGGGCTCCATGTGAGGCTCCATCCCAGGACCTGTCTGATCTGAAGGCAGACACTTCACTGACTGAGTCACTCAGGGGGCCCTTGAATTTTATTTTTTTACTTTTATTTTTATTTTTTTTAAACAAAGCTTTTAACCCATCAGCTTGAAGTTGTAGATCTAAATTCATACTTTAGAACAATCAAGTGTTAACCTTAAAAATGAAACTGCCAATTATTTTACTAGTAAAAATGGGTTTATTTGAAGCAGCAGAGAATTTGCAATCTGGAACAAGCTAGTTATGGCGAAGTCGTAGACAAGTTCCCAGAAGAAAGGAGATAATGCTCTTATAGGGGAAGAAGGGGCCCTTGGGAGTGCTGTTATGAATGAAAAGTCCAGGGATGCCTGGGTGGCTCAGTTGGTTAAGCGGCTGCCTTCTCCCATCATGGTCATGATCCCAGGGCCTTTGGATCCAGTCCCACCCCACAAGTGCTCCTTGCTTAGTGGGGAGCCTCCTTCTCTCTCTGTGTCTGCTTGTGGTCTCTCTGTCTCTCTGACAAATAAATAAATAAATAAAATCTTAAAATAAATTTAAAAAAAAGTCCAGTGGAGTAAAGTGGGAATCCGAAGTATAATGCTTTTTCATTGGCTGTTTTGTGACAATCTTGCATTGATTAGGCTGTTGGTTGGTAAGGTGTGGGGGAGAGGGGACAGGAAAGTTTTCTCTGGCTCAGGAAATAAAACAACCATTTGCAAGTTACATTTTTCTTGTTGGTCTGCAACTGAGCAGAAGTGGCAGGGCATGAGAGCCTCCTCTGCTGGTCTCCTGACTCCGTTTTAATTAATTTATTTTGTAAAGATTTAATAAATCTTTTTTTTTTATTATTAAAATCTACTAATTTTAGAGAGTGGGAGCATGGGCAGAGGGAGAGGGAGAGAGAATTTCCAGGAGGCTCCCCACTGAGTGTGTAGCCCCATGTGGGGCTTGATCTCAGGACCCTGAGTTCATGAGCTGAGCCAAAACTAAGAGTCTGAGGTAAGGGAAGGGGAGAGGGGATAGAAAGTGAGCTCAACCCCCAACTGACAATGATCTAGTCTGTCATGCCCGTGTAATAAAGCCTTTGAAACCCACAAGGACAGGGTTTGGAGAGTTTCAGGGTTGGTGAACTCATGGAGAGCTAAGGAGAGTGGCGCTCAGAGAGGGCACGGAAGCTCTGGGTCTCTTTCTTTGTACCTTGCCCTGTGCATCTTCTCCATATGGCTATTTCTGAGTTGTTCTGTTAGAGTAGGCATTTATTTAAGTTCTAATAGGATACCTGGAGATCAGCAACAAGGATATCATCCAACTATTGGGAAGGTCAGAGGCCTGTCCTGGCAACTCTCCCCAAGAAGCTGGATCAAACCAGATAGTCTCAAGTTGGCTGATGCCATGACAGGAAACTTTTGACCAAATTAGGAAGGAAAAGCACAAAACCCTGCCTCCGTGACCCAAATTATGAATATTCTGCCCCTAGATAACAGCTGCTGATAAAAGACAGAAACCCAGACCCCTGGGACACAGCTCTCTTAAGCTTGCCCGCTTTCTTCTCCTGAGAGTGTACTTTCTGCTTTAACAAACTTTCCCATTTGTGTCACTTATCCCCTGTGCTGTGTGTCTGTCCTTGAATTCATTCTCGTGACAAGACCAAGAACCTTCAGCAACTCCTTGGGATCTGGCTGGGTTAAGTCCTCAGGGCCCAGAGTCTCTCCAGTTCACCTCACAACAATATCTTTTTATAATAAACTGGTGATCTAGCGAGTAAACCATGTTCCAGAGTTCTGTGACCTGCTCTAGCAAAATTAAATAAACCTAAGGAAGGGTTTGTGGTACCCTCCAATCTATAGCTGGTCGGCTAGAAGCACAGGTCACAACAACCCTGGACTTGGCATGGGCATCTGAAGGGGAGGGCACAATTTGTCGCACTAGTTCCTTAACATGTGGGATCTGATGCTATCTCCAGATAGATAGTGTCAGAACTGAGTTAGATTATAGGATACCTGCTAGTGTCACAGAATTGCTTGTTGTGTGGAAACTCCCCCACATCTGATGTCAGAAGTGAAGTAGTGCTATAGTAGAAATTGAAATTAGAAATCAGAAAATACTTAGAGATGAATGAAAATGAAAACACAGCATACATAGTGATGAGATGCAGTGAAAACAGTGTGAAGAGGGAAGTTTATAGCCTTAAATGCTCACATTAAATAAGATCTCCTATCAATAGCCTAACTTTATGACCTAAGGATCTGGAAAAAGAGCACATTAAACCCAGAACTAGCACAAAGAAGGAAATACTAAAGATACATAAAATAGAGAATCATTAAACCATAGAGACAATGAGATCTAAAGTTGATTTTTTTTTTTAAGATTTTACTTATTTATTTGACAGACAGACATCACAAGTAGGCAGAGAGGCAGGCACAGAGAGAGGAGGAAGCAGGCTCCCTGCTGAGCAGAGAGCCCAATGTGGGGCTTGATTCCAGGACTCTGGGACCATGACCTGAGCTGAAGGCAGAGGCTTTAACCCACTGTGCCAACCCACTGAGCCACACAGGCACCCCTCTAAAGTTGATTCTTAAAAAGATTAACAAAATTGACAAAGTTTAGCTGGATTGATTGAGGGAGAAAAGAAGACTCAAATTATTTAAATCAGAAATGAATGGGGCGCCTGGGTGGCTCAGTGGGTTAAGCTGCTGCCTTCGGCTCAGATCATGATCTCAAGGTCCTGGGATGGAGTCCCGCATAGGGCTCTCTGCTCGGTGGGGAGCCTGCTTCCCTCTCTCTCTCTGCCTACCTCTCCATCTACTTGTGATTTCTCTCTGTCAAATAAATAAAAAAAATCTTAAAAAAAAAAAAAAGAAGAGAGAAATGAAGGAGGGGACATTACTACTGATCATACAAAAATAAAAAGGATTATAAGAGAGTACTATGAACAATCATATGCCAACAAATTGGGTAATCTAGGTAAAATAGACAAATTCTTAGAGATGGATACCTACCAAACCTGAATCACAAAGAAAATCTGAACTGACCTGTAACTAGTAAGGAGATAGAATAAGTAACCAAAAGCCTCCTGACAAAGAAAATTTCTGAATCTGATGGCTTCACAGGTAAGGTCTACCAAATACTTCGAGAGGAAGTGACACCCGTTCTTTTCAAACTCTCTCAAAAGATTTAATAGAAGGGGGCGCCTGGGTGGCTCAGTGGTTTAGGCTGCTGCCTTCGGCTCAGGTCATGATCTCAGGGTCCTGGGATCGAGTCCCGCATCGGGCTCTCTGCTCAGCAGGGAGCCTGCTTCCCTCTCTCTCTCTCTGCCTGCCTCTCCGTCTACTTGTGATTTCTCTCTGTCAAATAAATGAATAAAATCTTTAAAAAAAAAAAAAAAGATTTAATAGAAGTAAACAATTCCTTACTCATTCTATGAGTCTAGCATCCTGATACCAAAGCCAGACAAACAAGAAAAGAAACTATAGAAAGATATCTCTTATAATCACAAAATCCTTAGTTTAGATTGGATCCTTGGCCTGTGGGGTGAAATTTACCATAGAAATGGTAGCCAAGTGAAAGCTCAAAAATGTACCCCTGGCAAAGAGAGCAGATGCTGTATTGAGGGAAAGCGCAGAGATTACTGCTGTCCTCAAGGACCTAAAAAATGCAGGAATAGCATCACCATCCTGTCCACTTCACATACCAGCCTGGGCTCATCAGGATGTAGGTGGACTCTGGTGGATGACAAAGTACAGACTGCAGACCCCCAGCTGGCCGGCACTTTGTTTTGGTATATGGTTTTTGCTTTTAATTAATTAACTAATTAATTAATTTTTAAACTTTTTTAAAAAGTTTGTTTCAGAGAGAGAGAGAGAGAACTAGTAGGGAGGAGGCATAGAGGGAGAGACAGAGAGAGAGAAGAAGGCTCCCCGCTGAGCAGGGAGAACCTGGAGATCATGACCTGAGCCAAAGGCAGAAGCTTAACCGACTGAGCCATTTTATTTATTTGTGGGGATGGGGGATGGGGAGAGACAGAGGGAGAGGGAGAGAGAGAATCCTAAGCAGGTTCCATGTTCAGCACAGAGCCCAGCCTGGGGCTTGACCTCACCACCCTGAGATCATGACCTGAGCAAAAATCAAGTTTCCGATGCTTTCCCCAACGAACCACCCAGGTGCTGCTGGTTTTTACTTTCTAAGTGACTGAGAAACATCAAAGATGAACGATACTTTGTAACATGTGAAAATAAAGGCATTCAAATCCCATCATCTATAAATAAAGCATCATCAGAACAGAGGGACATTTGCTCATTGGTGTGTTGTCTGGCGTCTTTGGTGGGTTGCTGATCACAGGGACATGGTTATAACACTACAGTGTTTCAAGGGCTGCTTACTGCTGAGCCACTCCGGGGGCCCTGAAAGAATCCAGCACATGGCTAGGCTAGGCAGCCATCCCAATATTCTTAACTCACAGGAAAGCAACAATCATGAAAACCAGAAAATCCAAACAGGAATGTCTCTAAACAGCCAATTTTCTCCATAAAAATACAACTTGGAAATGAGGCTACAGCCCAAGTAAGTTGCCAGGTGCTTCATTATTTTGCCAAAGGAGGAAAACCATTTACTGAGAGTGATTTAATTCAATCATGTTTGATCACAGCAGCCAAAAAAATGTGTTCAGGGAACAAACTTTTTGAAGATGATTGGCTATTTGCTCCATGACTAGGGGGCAAGTTAATTTCCAAAAATGCATGGCTATCCAGCAGAGGGCAGCATTTCCCACAGAGCCGACATTTTTGCAGGCAGAAACCTCTGGAGGGCCTGAAGGGTATGGATACGTGTTCATTTGACAAGATTGAATAACCAGTGTATTAGCTTATTTAATCTTTATGAAAAACCTGGTAAGACAGATGTTATTTTTATCCTTTTTTACCAATAAGAAAGTTGAAGCTCAGAGTAGTTAAGTCTAGCCAAGTCAAAGCCATTTGACTCTAAGACCTGCATTCTTATTTAAGAAGAACAATTAGAAAGTGCTTGCTATGTGCCAAGCATGGTCTAAACACTTTGCGTTGTTTTAACTCCTTTCACCCTTATATTAATCCCAGGTTTTAGGTACCGTTATCATCAACCCCAATTTACAGCTACAGAGTTAGCAATTTTTCTAAAGTAATTCCACCAGTGAGGGGCTGCAGGGGGATCTGCACTCATTCTGGCTCAGGTCCCCGAGTTTCTGCTGGTGAGCTCATCATATAAGGAGAGGCCAGGGCTTCTCAGAGTAGGGGTTAGTGTCACCAGGGAACTTTCTAGAACTGCAATTTTGAGACCACACCCCAGACCTCCTAAATCTGAAACTCTATGCGTAGAGCTCAACTATCCGAGTTTAACAAGCCCTCGAGGTGGTTACAAACCATGCTAAATTTACACACCAGAGCTAATGATTCTCACTGTGTTCATCCCTATTCCAGTGCCCTCAGCACATGCAAGTGAGTGTGATGCCACACAGATGCCAGTCTCTACATTGGGTAGAGGACGTTTTTGAACATACACACATTTTACTGGTAAAGGCCAATGTGCTTGTGTTGAATCTGGATCTTGGCTCGCTTTTCATTACCAAGAGCAGATTTTTTTTGTGAGGGGGATCTTGGGCTACCCAAGTCACAGATTATTAAAACAGCAATACCGTTTCTGGTTCCTGCCTCATGTCTGTGCAGCTCTTCTCTTGTTATAAAGCTTCACCCCCCCTTTTCTTCTTATAATTTATCATTTTAAGAATGATAAATTAAGAAATGGTGATTTCCAAACAAATGTCAGAGCATGTGGTCCTCTCTGGGGAGCTCTGTGCCTTACTCTAAGCTAGCACTTTAAATTTTTTTTTTTTTTAATTTACTTAACAGACAGAGATCACAAGTAGGCAGAGAGAGAGGGGGGGGGAAGCAGGCTCCCCACTCAGCAGAGAGCCCGATGCAGGGCTCAATCCCAGGACCCTGGGCCCATGACCTGAGCCAAAGGCAGAGGCTTAACCACTGAGCCACCCAGGTACCTGCTAGCACTTTAAAAAAGAGATGCTGGCCAGAATTCTACAGAAAGCCTAGGGGACAGTGCTTCTCCGTGTTGGCCAGGACCATGTGAGGCAGGTGGTGGACCCCCCTACTGGCTGGGTAAAATGCAAGCCAGCACCAACTCCCTCAGCCACTTCCTAGCCAGGCTTCTGAATGACTTGGCTGCTTTTCAGGAGCAGATAAGGAAGTAGGACAGTGGGGAGTGGGGACGGTGGGATTCAGAGCCACAGCAAACAGGAATACTGCCTTTTCCACACCTACGCACTGGTTTCATTTTTCTGTTTCCTTCCTTTATTTTCTTGTTGTTTATAGTTTCTTACCTGTTTTTTTTAAACCTTCCTTTACTCTCTCTTTTCCCATCTTTTCCCTCTCTTTCTCTTTTTCACAAAACAGAGGCTATCTGAGCTTTATGGTACAAATCCAATCAGGAGAGAGGAGCCACATAGTAATTTGACCAGGGAGGGTTTCATACAGTAACCACTCTCCCAAAGCCCCTTATGTAAAGTTTACTGCGTTTGACTGAGCTCTGGAAGCAGGTGATCCTCCAGACTGTTCTCAGGTCAACGGTAGTCTAACACTGTGTCACAATGCCTACCTCATTTGCCTCACTTAATCTCATCACAGGAGCATTCTGAAATCAGGTTTGTCCCTGAATCCATGACACGCACCTTTTCTCAGCAGCCACACCTCTGCACTGGGTCAGCTTCTGAGTGCTCATTTCTCATCTGAATAACCGTGACCTCCCTGCTGTCTATTTCAGCCTGATCCTGAGCCTCGAAGCCACCCACACAGGATCATTCTTCTCCCCTTCTGCCCTTCTGTCCTATTCCAAACTGGACACAGTCAGGGAACCTGGAAACCCAGGCCAGTCTAAGCATCGGGTGTGTCTGGGAGTGACGGTGGCGGGGACAGACTAAGGAGCCTGCACCTTGCTGGTGTGTGAGACCTTGGCGCAGGAAGTGGGCATTCCTGGAGGGCAGTAAGCGGGGCCAGGACATGTCCATGGGGAAATAGACGGAGATGAGAGAGGCAACAGGTACTTTCTCTAGTTTTCCCTAGACCTTGGAACAAAATAGGAGTCAGGTAACACAATGGACTTGGGTCTCTGACAGCAGAACCACAGCCCCCCAGCCGCCCACCCCCAACCCTTGACCTTGCCAAGGAGCAGGGTCCTTGGGCTGCTTGAAGAGCTGCGGGTGTGGCTCTCATGGGTGGGGAGAAGTGGGTGGGGGTGGGGGTGGGCCTCCCAGCTGTGCTGGGACAGGTAGTTTCCTCCCAGCCATTGTCCTGGCCTGGGAGGGGCTGTCCTGCGTAACTTGGCATGGAGCCAGGGATAGCGTCTCAGCCCAGAGAGTTTTAGTGATCTATGTTTCTTGTATTAAAAGCTCTCGTGTTTTTTTTTTTTTTTTTTTTTTTTTTTTTAAGAAAAAATGTTTAACTTGAAAAATGAAAGGTGTCACCTCCTAATTTTTTTTCCCCCTGAGAGCCAGCATAGCCATCCAGGCAGTTAACTGAGAGACAGAGGATGTCCGCCCCCTTTCATTAGGCCCCATCTTTGATTCATAACTTTGGAATTGGGAGGAGTTGTTATTAGGGTAGAACTAAAAGGTCTTACCTTGCTGGAGTAAAATTTTAACTTAGATTTAATCTTGCAGTTCTTAGACTTATAGATTGTCATGTCTGCCTTGCAGATGCTTCTCCTAGAGCTGATGATAATAGCACGACTGCTCAGTAGGGAAGGGTGTAATTTCCTAAAAGCTAACGACATTTTATTTTATTTTTAAAAAAAATTCAAATTTAAATTCAATTAATTTACATATAATGTATGATTAGTTTCAGAGGTAGAGGTCAGTGACACATTTTTTTTTAATGCTTTTATTTATTTATTTGACAGAGATCACAGTAGGCAGAGAGGCAGGTAGAGAGAAGGGGAAGCAGGCTCCCCGTTGAGCAGAGAGCCCAATGCGGGGCTCAATCCCAGGATCCCGAGATCATGACCTGAGCTGAAGGCAAAGTCTCAACCCACTGAGCCACCCAGATGCCCCAGTGACACGTCAGTCTTATCTAATACCCACCGCTCATTACATCCCATGCTCTCGTTAATGTCTATCATCCAGTTACCCCATTCCCCCAGCCACTGCCCCTTCAGCAAATCTTAGTTTGTTTCCTGTGATTCAGAGTCTCTGATGGTTCATCGTCCTCCCTGATTTCCTCTTGCTTTATTAAAAATATAAAACGTGTCACAAATTTGCATATCATCCTTGCACAGGGCCATGCTTATTGTCTGTGTATCCTTCCAATTTTGGTATATGTGCCGCTGAAGGGGACACAAGTTAAAGACATTTTAACTTGACAACTTAATTTTGAAATGCATTTCCATCCAGAATTCTCCCAAAGTCAGGGTGGTGCCTAAAGGATGGGATTCGCTCTTCTGTATCCTTAAAACTGAAAATCCTACTGAGCGATGTGTATGAAGCAACACCACAGAAAGTAAACATGAAAATTCAAGTAACTACTTGCTTTTGGAAACCCTCTGCTAGCCTATGGCAATTAACTGGTCAGAACCCCTTCTGGGCCCTGGCACTGCCCTTGACAATGGGGGTAAACAAAGTCTCTGCTCTAGAGGATCTTTCTGCGTCAGCCAGTCGATAAGTTAATGGCAGGTACTGATAAGAGCAGGGACCAAGGTAAAATAGAGTCACCTGGCAGTTAGGGGTGCTGATCTAGTTGGGGCAGTCAGGGAAGGCCTCTCTGAAGAAAGTGATGTTGAAGTCAAAATCTAAAGAAACATCCTTGTCAGAAATTGGACCAGCCATCAACCATTACCACTACCCCCTCTCCTAAGCAGAACCGAACTAGGAAGTGGGCTCTCTACTGCTGGGCAGGCATCCAGAGTGCTAATGAGTAAGAGAAACAAAAGATCACTGGAGGAATTCAGCACAGTGGAACTCAGGCCTTCTGACAAAGTCGAGGAGAAATTCCCAGTGGGAATGCAAACTGCTGGTCAAAGCTGAGTAGTCTTAGGACAGAGCCATCTTGGTCTTTTCTGGCAGCCTCTGCCCACTCGCTTGGAAAGGGGAGGTGCAGGGCCAATTACAAGGAAGGAAGGAAAGATTTCTTTTAGTAAATTTAACCCCTTCAGTATGTCTCTCAAGAAAGTCACTGCCTCAGAAAAATTATGAAAGACAACATGAGCCCTCATCTCCTAGAGTCTTTCCTGTAGGATGGGTCTAATTTTAGAAAAATGTTGATATGGGGTGCCTGGGTGGCTCAGTGGGTTAAAACCTCTGCCTCCAGCTCAGGTCATGATCTCAGGGTCCTGGGATCGAGCCCTGCATTGGTGGGGAGCCTGCTTCCTTCTCTCTCTCTCTCTGCCTGCCTCTCTGCCTACTTGTGATCTCTGTTAAATAAATAAATAAAATCTTTTTTTTAAAAAAAAGAAAAAAGAAAAATGTTGATGTAATGACTGGCTTACAAGGCAGTAAGAACGGCCACTTACTGGCCAGTTCCACATTTTTCTGGCACAGTCTATGAGTTGCCTGGTTGAGATCCTCTTCCTCATGCCCAGCATAGATGTTGTATCATCTTCTTAGGAAACAAAGATACGTTTTACTATTATTTTTCGATAAGAAAATGTGAAATTAAGAATATGGCAACCAAGAAAGAAGAGTAGACAAAAAGGTGCTTGAAACTCCCACTTTCAACCTTACTGTAGTGATTACTGCCTGTGGACACTGGACATCTAAGGGGTCATCTCCCTGTGACTTGACATGCATTTGTTTTCCCTTTTCAAAAGAATATACCTTTCATGATTAAATATAAATTTATTTAATAACAAAACTTAAATCTGTTCTTATAAGTTCTTTTTTAAAAAAATAATTATGTATTTGCTTGACAGAGACAGGGAACACAAGCAGGGTGAACAGAAGAGGGAGAAGCAGGCTTCCCGCCAAGCAGGGAGCCTGATATGGGCCTCGATCCCAGAACCCTGGGATCATCGCCTGAGCTGAAGGCAGCCTCTTAACTACTGAGCCATGCAGGCACCCTGTCCTTACAAATTCTTTTCAATAAATGTATACTAAAAGCAACACTACCATGATATGGGGGTAGACATATATAAGTAAACACACATGTATGCACACACACATACATTAAAAGAAGTCCTTAAATGGATGGAAATGACTGCACTCACATACTTACACTAAACCTTTTAGAAAACACAGCAGAAAATCTAGGACCTTCATTTCAATATGACTTTTCATATTAAAGAGAAACTTCTATATGCACAAATTTAACTTTTCAGCTTTACAGAACTTAAATTTTATAAACTTAACTTCATAAACTGAAATTTATCACTTAAATTTTAAGTCAGGATTGAGCCTGGGGCTGTGACCTCTCTCACCAAGTCAAAACCTACCAATA
The DNA here is from genome assembly GCF_964662115.1 of Mustela nivalis. NCBI lineage: Eukaryota > Metazoa > Chordata > Mammalia > Carnivora > Mustelidae > Mustela > Mustela nivalis. The sequence goes on along the minus strand of NC_139021.1, from coordinate 93,506,175 downwards.
AGAACACAAGAACAGGAGAGGAAGCAAGATGGCAGTGGAGCAGGAGACTGGAATATCATTAGGTCACAGGAGTTCAGCTGGATAGTTATCAAACCATTCGGAACACCTACAAACTCGACAGGAGATAGAAGAGAAGTAGAGCAGCAATTCTAGGAACGGAAAATTGACCACTTTCTAGAAGGTAGGACATGCTAAGTGAATCCGAGGTGACATACAGGAGGAGAGACTGCGGGGGGAGGGGCAGGCTTCTGGCAAGTGGTGGAGCAGTGGAGCACAAAATTGGAACTTTTAGAAGTCTGCTCCACAGGGGGACATTGCTCCAGAGGCTTAGCAGGGGAGGGGGGTAAGGGGGGAGGTCCTGTGGGGACAGTGTGGTCTCAGGACCCACAGGGTCACAGTAAGAGTGGGGGGTGCCTGAGGGTGGTGGAGCTCCCAGGTATTGGAGCAGGGATGCTGGCTGTGGAGATGGAGCCAAGGAGTGAGCTCTCAGCTCAGGGTTACCTTAAACCATGATCTGTGGCACAGTCAGGCCACTGCTCTTTGAGCAGGGACCCCACAAGTGGCAGATCTGGAGAGACTCACCTTCCTCCTCTGGGACGAGTGGTGTAGAAGCATGGCAGGCACCTGATGGGTTTGGAGACTCCAAACAGGGTTGTGCACCAGAGATAGAAATGCTCAGTCACAGACTGGGTGAGCACAGAGTGCTGCTGGAGACCAGGAACACGGGAGGGCTTGACTGCTTTTTTCTAAGGGTACACTGAAGAGTGGGGCCTGAGCTCTTGGCTCCTCCAGTTGTGATATTTGGAAGCTGCTATCTTCATTCCCATCCTCCAAAGCCATAGGGAAAGTGTTCAGGGAACAAAAGCTCTGGAGTGCAAACTCGAGCAGATTACTTAGTCCGGTCCCTGGCAAAGGTGGTGCAATTCTGCCCAAGGCTAAGACATTTGAGAATCATGGCAACAGGCCCCCTCCCCCAGAAGATCAGCAAGAACATCCAGCCAAGACCAAGTTCACCAGTCAACGAGATGATGAACTTCAAAGCAACATATAAAATTCATGGCTTTTCCCCATGACTCTTTAATCTTGCAAAGTTAAATTTTTTTAATTTTATTTTTTCTTATTCTATTTTTTAACTTTTCCTCTTTCCTCTTTTAGTGTTTTTTAAACTATTTTATCATATCAATACATTTTTAAAAGATCTTTTAAAATTTTCATTGTTATAGTCATATTTTATCCCTTCATTGTATTTAACCTTATTTTTTGTATACATATAGGTTTTTTTTCTTTAAAACTTTGGGATACAATTTCTTCTAATGCAGCAAAATATACCCTAAATCTAGCACATGGCCTTGTTCTAGTCTCCAGTCTGATCACATTCTCTTCTCTTTTTTCTTTCTTTTCCAACAACTTATTTTGTCAATTCCTTTTTTATAATCTTTTTAAATTTTCATCGTTACAGTCATATTCCATCCTTTCATTGTATTTATCCTTATTTTTGTAGATATGCATAAGTTTTTCTTTCTTTAAAATTTTGGGAAGTAATTTTTTCTAAGAGACCAGAATATACCCCAAATCAAGTGGGTGGCTCTATTTATTCACCCGTCTAATATACATATAATTTTTATTTTTTATTTTCTCCTTTCTTCTCCCCCTGGTTTTGGATCCCTACTGATTTGGCTAGCATATATTTTTCCAGGGTCTTTGCCAACCTTTTAGTATTTTATTCTCTCATTTATATATCCTTATCTGGATAAAATGACAAGGTGGGAAAACTCGCCACACAAAAAAAAGAACAAGAGGTAGTACTGATGGCTAGGGACCTAATCAATACATACATTGGTAATATATCAGAACTAGAGTTCATAATGATGATTATCAAAGTGTTAGCCGGGCTTGAAAAATGCATGGAAGATATTAGAGAATCCCTTTCTGGAGAAATAAAATCCCTTTCTGGAGAAATAAAAGAACTAAAATCTAATCAAGTTGAAATAAAAAAAAAGATATTAATGAGGTGCAATAAAAAATGGAGGCTCTCACTGCTAGGATAAATGAGGTAGAAGAGAGAATTAGTGATATAGAAGACCAAATGACAGAAAGTAAAGAAGCTAAGCAAAAGAGGGACAAATAACTACTGGACCACGAGGGGAGAATTTGAGAGATAGGTGATACCAAAAGATGAAACAATATTAGAATAATTGGGAACCCAGGAGAAGAAGAGAGAGAGAGAGGAGCAGAAGGTATATTGGAGCAAATTATAGTGGATAATTTCCCTAATATGGCAAAGGGAAAAAAAAGATCAAAATCCAGGAGGCACAGAGAACCCTCCTCAAAATCAATAATAGGTCCACAACCCATCATCTAACAGTAAAAATTACAAGACTCAGTGACAAATAGAAAATTCTGAAAGCAGCTTGGGACAAGAGGTCTATAACATACAATGGTAGAAATATTAGATTGGCAGCAGACCTATCCACAGAGACCTGGCAGGCCAGAAAGGACTCCATGATATATTCAGAGCACTAAACAAGAAAAATATGCAGCCAAGAATACTATATTCAGCTAGGCTGTTGTTGAAAACAGAAGGAGAGATAAAAAGCTTCCAAGACAAACAAAAATTAAAAGAATTTGCAAAGATCAAAACAGCCCTATAGGAAATATTGAAATGGGTCCTCTAAGCAAAGAGAGAGCTTAAAAGTAATAGACCAGAAAGGAGAAGAGATAATATACAGTAACAGTCACCTTACAGGAAGTACAATGGCACTAAATTCATATCTTTCAATAGTTACCCTGAATGTAAATGGGCTAAATGCCCTAATTGAAAGACACAGGTCATCTGAATGGATAAAAAAACAAAACCCATAATATGCTGTCTACAAAAAACTCATTTTAGACCCAAAGACACCTCCAGATTTAAAGTGAGGGGGTGGAAAACAATTTACTATGCTAATGGACATCAAAGAAAGCTGGTGTGGCATCTTTATATCAGATAAATTAGACTTTAAGCCAAAGAGATGAGGAAGGACACTATATCATACTTAAAGTGTCTGTCCAACAAGAAGATCCAACAATTTTAAATATCTATGCCCCTAACATGGGAGCAGCCAGTTATATAAATCAATTAATAACAAAATCAAATACATTGAAAATAATACAATAGTAGTAGGGGATTTTACCACCCCCTCACTGAAATGGACAAATCATCCAAGCAAAAGATCAACAAGGAAATAAAGGCTTTAAATGACACACTGGACCAGATGGACATCACAGATATATTCAAAACATTCCACCCCAAAGCAACAGAATACACATTCTTCTCTAGTGCACATGGAACATTCTCCAGAATAGATCACATCTGGGTCACAAATCAGGTCTCAAGCAGTATCAAAAGATTGGGATCATTTCCTGCATATTTTCAGACCACAATGCTCTGAAACTAGAACTCAATCACAAGAGGAAAGTTGGAAAGAGCTCAAATACATGGAGGCTAAAGAGCATCCTACTAAAGAATGAATGGGTCAACCAGGAAATTAAGAATTGAAAAAAATCATGGAAACAAATGAAAGTGAAACCACAACTGTTCAAAATCTTTGGGACACAGCAAAGGCAGTCCTGAGAGGAAAGCATATAGCAATACAAGCCTTACTCGAGAAAGAAGAAAGGTCTCAAATACACAACCTAACCCTACACCTAAAGGAGCTGGAGAAAGAACAGCAAAGAAAGTCTAAACCCAGCAGTAGAAGAGAAATAATAAAGATCAGAGCAGAAATCAATGAAATAGAAACCAGAAGAACAGTAGAACAAATCAATAAAATTAGGAGATGGTTCTTTGAAAGAATTGATAAACCCCTGGCCAGACTTATCAAAAAGAAAAGAGAAAGGACCCAAATTAATAAAATCATGAATGAAAGAGTAGAGATCACAATCAACACCAAAGAAATACAATTATAAGAACATATAATTAGCAACTATATGCCAGAAAATTTGACAATCAGGCAGAAATGGATGCATTTCTAGAGACATATAAACTACCAAACCTGAACCAGGAAGAAATAGAAAACCTGAACAGACCCATAACTAATAAGGAGATTGAAGCAGTCATCAAAAATCTCTCAACAAACAGGAGCCCAGAGCCAGACAGGTTCTCAGGGGAATTCTACCAAACATTTAAAGAAGAATTAATACCTATTCTCCTGAAACTATTAAAAAAAATAGAAATGGAAGGAAAACTTCCAGACTCATTTTATGAGGTCAGCATTACCTCGATCCCAAAACCAGACAAAGACCCCATCAAAAAGGAGAATTACAGACCAATATCCTTAATGAACACGGATGCAAAAATTCTCATCCAAATACTAGCCAATAGGATCCAACAGTACATTAAAAGGATTATTCACCATGACCAAGTGGGATTTATTCCTGACTGCAAGGTTGGGTCAATATCTGCAAATCAATCAGTGTGATACAATACATTAATTAAAGAAAGAAAAAGAACCCATATGATTCTCTCAGTAGATGCAGAAAAGGCATTTGATAAAGTACAGCATCCTTTCTTGATCAAAACTCTTCATAGTGTAGGAACAGAGGGTACATACCTCAATATTATCAAAGCAATCTATGAAAACCCCACAGTGAATATCATTCTCAATGGGGGAAAAACTGAGAGCTTTCCCCCTAAGTTCAGGAACATGGCAGGAATGTCCACTATCTCTGCTGCTATTCAACATAATACTAGAAGTCCTAGCCTCAGCAATCAGACAACAAAAATGAATAAAAGACATTTGCATTGGAAAAGAAGAAGTCAAACTCTCAGTCTTTGCATAGGATATGATATTTTATGTGGAAAGCTCCAAAGACTTCATCCCAAAACTGCTAGAATTCATACAGGAATTCAGTAAAGTGTCAGGATATAAAATCAATGCACATAAATAAGTTGCATTTCTATACACCAACAACAAGACAGAAGAAAGAGAAATTAAGGAGTCAATTCCATTTACAATTGCACCCAAAACCATAAGATACTTAGGAATAAACCTAACTAAAGAGACAAAGAATCTGTATCTATATATACAATGGAATACTATGCAGCCATCAAAAGAAATGAAATCTTGCCATTTGCAATGATGTGGATAGAACTAGAGGGTATTAACTGAATGAAATAAGTCAGAGAAAGATAATTATCATATGATCTCTCTGATATGAGGAATTTGAAAGGTAAGGCAGGGGGTTGTGGGTGGTAGGGAAGGAAAAAATGAAACAAGATGGGTGGGAGACAAACCATAAGAGACTCTTTATCTCAGAAAACAAACTGAGGGTTGCTGGCAAATGGAAGGGAAGGGATAGGATGGCTGGGTTATGGACACTGGGGAGACTATGTGCTATGATGAGTGCTGTGAAATGTGTAAGCCTGATGACTCACAGACCTGTACCCTGCAGCAAATAATACATTATATGTTAATAAAAATAATTTTAAAAGTGATGTTTATGTATAAAAATATGAAATATAATAATTGCATACTTGCAGCACATATATATTTAAATAAATAAATATATTTCTGAATTTCAGTTTCAGAGCTCCAGGGGCAGCTTTATTCCTACATTATGTGACAGCTGTGGTGTTTAGTAATCCAAACCACCACGAGCACTTGTACTTTTTTAGCAGATCAGCTACAGAAAAGCCTGGAACTCTTGATTTATGAGTGTAGTGCCTTCCAATGGCTAGCATATATCATGCAACCACAGATGCATTAAACAAGGCACTGGCAGCAGGATCTGCTCTTAAAATCCCAAGTTTCTAATTTTGGGGGGTTTGATAATCAGGATCAAAAAGTGAAGGAGAATTTAAGAAAAGATACCCTGCTGACTAATAAGAAAGAGAGTACATACAACTGATTTTCTGTTATTTAAGTGAGACACTTTGCTCATGAGGAAGCAGGGAAGCATAGGAGGGGGGACATTGGCTTGTGTCATTTCTGCTCACTGGCACTGAAGGAGGGAGACATGAAGAGAGAAAGTGATTTAAATCACTTGTAAAATTTTGGTTGTGAAAAAAACTAGATTTACTGTGACAATTTAGGCAAAACTTAAAAAAAATACCTTATCTCTTATTTATTTGAGGGTGAAGGAGAGAGCACACACAGGGAAGAGGCAGAGGGAGAGAATCTCAAGCTGATGCTGCTGAGTTCCTGCTTGGTATGGGACTCAATCTCATGACCCTGAGATCTTAACCTGAGCTGAAACCAAGAGTCAGATACTTAACTGACTAAGCCACCCAGGCACCCCAAACTACATTTTAAAAAAAAATATATTTTATTTTTTAAAGTAGTTTTAAATTCCCAGCAGAACTGATCAGACAGTATATTTCCCATATGCCCCCTGCCTCCCACACGCACAGCTTTACCACTACCAGCAGCCCCCACTGGAGGGGGACATTTGTTACAATTGGTAAAACTGCATGGACTCATTATTATCATCTGAAGACCATGGTTACATTACATACACTCTTGGTGTTGTACATTCTATGGTAAACGTGTAATGGCGTGTTACTGCCATTATAGTATCATACTATAAAAATCCTCTGTGCTCCATTTATCTCTCACTCCTACCAATCCCTGGAAATCACTAATTTGTTTTTTTAATTGTCACCATAGTTTTGCCTTTTCCAGAATGTGATTATTGTTAGGATCACAGAGTATGTAGACTTTTCAGACTGGCTTCTTTTGACAATATGCATTTAGGTTTCTTCCATGTCTTTTCCTGGTTTGATAGCTCACTTCCTTTTAGTGTTGAACAGTGTTCCATTGTCTAGATGGACCACAGTTTATTTATCCGTTTGCCTACTGAAGGATATCTTGGTTGCCTCAAGTCTTGGCAATATGAGTAAGTTGCCTTAAATATCCTTGTGAAGGTTTTCATGTGGACATATATTTTCCAGGCTGTAATTTTTCAAAGTTTTCAGTATCTGTGAAGAGTTGGCTGATAAAATTTGACCCAGACAGTAGAGCTATAAATCTAGTTCCTGCTATGCCTTCTCACCAAGGTAACAATTCCAAATGTTAGCTAAGTCAATAGGAAAGTTGAAAAAAAAACTGAGGTGGAAGCATTTAATCACATAATCTAGAGTTTATTGTATTTGGGAATGGTTAGATTATATGAAGTAAAAGCAAGTTCAATGCTATCACAAACTTCCTTTTGATTTCATAAGATCTTCAAAAGTCCTGTGGTTGCTTTTAACTATAAAAAGTTTAGGCTGTAATTATGAAGGAGCAAAGTATAAATGTCTTGCACAGACACTTTCAGAAAGGTTATGACAACTGAACCACATGATATATGTTCTTAGTTGAGATCCTGGTAACAAGTGAGCACTGAAGACCTGAGATTAGCAAATTAGTAGAACTAAAGCCCACAGATACCTGGAAAAGAATTATAATATATATTTCTATATAATACAAAAAAACACCCTACAATGGTCATTATTATTATTATTATTTAATATTTTATGTATTTATTTGACAAGGTGAGACACAGTGTGAGAGGGAACACAAGGAGGGGGAGTGATGGAGCCTGATGCGGGGCTTGATTCCAGCACCTCAGGATCATGACCTGAGCAGAAGCAGACGCTTAACAACTGAGCCACCCAGGTGCCCCTGCAATGGTTATTATTAAAAGTTTAAAAATGTTAACTACTCAACGACTATATGAAATCTTTTATTATATAATTATCCACATGCTACTGCTACCCCAGATCAAAATATCATAGAAAACTTTGTCTTGGAGCATCAGGGTGGCTTAGTTGGTTAAGCAACTGCCTTCAGTTCAGGTCACATTCTGGGATCGAGTCCCACATCCGGCTCCCAGCTCCGCAGGGAGTCTACTTCTTCCTCTGACCTTCTCCCCCTCATGATTTCTCTCACTCTCTCTCTCTCAAATAAATAAATACAATCTTTAAAAAAGAGAAAACTTTGTCATTTCACCTGCCCCTCATCCCCTCCCCTCCCCTGTACCCAACGAAGAATCTACTTGGGCCCAGAGATTAGAGATTTTCATTTCTTGTTTAGTCTTCAGCTTCTTGTGTTGCAGTTGTTGCTTCTCTGTTTTGTTTTGTTTTTTCCTGGTGATTCTGAAATCAGTTTTTACTACATTTGTGGATGTGCCTGATTAATAAAAATCTGATATTTTTAAAAATCAAAACTTCAAAAGCAAAGCAATTAGGAACAGAGTGTTTATATAACAAGAGTATTGTTGAAATTTTTGTTCAACAACTCCTTTAAAATATCAAGCTCACTTTATATGTTATTATATATAATTGTATTCACAAAAATAAGATTTATAGATAACTTTGTGGCAACACCCCTAGGACACATCTAACAGATGCCCCCAAATTACTAATGTAAGTCCTACTTGGCTTTCAGTAGAGAGAGTTCAGGCATGGCCTTGTTAAATAAGGGAAGTTCAACAAGATAAACAATCTTTCTCTTCAGCAATAACTAACCTTATGGGATAATCAATCCATGACTTAAAAAAGAAAATGGTGAATCAAAGCTTTTCAATAAAAACAAAATAGGTTTAAGATTTTTTTTAAGATTTTATTTATTTATTTGACAGAGAGAGAGCGAGCACAACCAGGGGAAGTGGAAGAAAGAGGGAGAAGCAGGCCCCCGCTGAGCAGAGAACCCAACATGGGGCTTGATCCCAGAACCCTGGGATCATGACGTGAGCTGAAGGCAGATGGTTAACCAACTGACCAGGCCACCCAGGCACCCCAAAGGGAAGGTATTTTTATTTACAATTTGTGTTCACTCGTAACTTGGATTACGTGTGGTGGCAGTATTCACTCCGTGGGAACTGGCCTCATCCCGTCTGTCTGCCCTGAGCAGTGGCTTTCTAGGCTGGCAAACTTAAAGCACCTCAGAATTTTAATTTGATCCCCAGATAAAATTTAATTGGCTCAAATTGTCATAAGGAAGATATTAAGAAACATTTAAGGGAAAAGACACTCTTGTCCAGCTCAAATATAGAAGTCACATCCCTACTTCAACTTAATTAAATTTGACTTGTCACATGGACAGCTGTGAAGCTAAACAAAGATGATTTTTTAAAAAGATTTTATTTATTTATTTGTGACAGAGAGAGAACAGTGGGGAAGAGGGTCAAAGGGAGCAGGAGAAGCAGACTCTCCACTAAGCAGGGAGCCTGATGCAGGGCTCCATCCCAGGAGCCTGAGATCATGACCCAAGCTGAAGCCAGATGGTTAACCCACTGAGCCACCCAGGCACCCCCAAAGATAATTTTTAAATATTTGTTTATTATAATATAATTATCATACATTATATTAGTTTCTGGTGATAGAAATAATAATTTACTATTTGCATCTATTGCAAAATGATCAGCACAATAAGACTGGTTAACATCTGTCATGATTACCTGGTTATGAACATGCTTTTCTTGTGGTGAGAACTTTTAATGTTTACTCTCTATGCAACTTTCAAATATCCTACATGGTATTATTAACTATAGTTACCATGCTCCACATTACAGCCCCCAGGTTTGTTTGTTTATTTATTTATTTATTTATTTATTTTTGTGTTTTTGATTTTAGTCATTCTGACAAGTATAAGGTGATATCTCCTTGTCTCCTTGTAGGTTTGATGTGCATTTCCCTGATGATGAGTGATGTTGAGCATCTTTTCATGTGTTTGTTGGGTCATGTGGGTCTCTTCTTTGGCGATATGTCTGTTCATATCTTCTGCCCATTTTTAAATGGATTATTTGTTTTTTGGTGTTGCATTATGTAATTTCTTTATATATTTTGGATACCAACTCCTTGTTAAATGTAATATTTATAAATATCCCTGTCAGTAGGTTGTCTTTTAGTTGTACTGATTATTTCCTTTGCTGTGCAAGAACTTTTTATTTTTATTTGTTTATTTAAAATATTTCATTTATTTATTGGAGAGAGAGGCAGAGGGAGAGAGAGCAAGCAGGGGGAATCTCCTTCTGGTATTCCTGTGATGCAAATGTTATTACACTTTGTGGTGTGGCTGAGTTCCCTAAGTCCATTCTCATTTTGTATTGTTTTTTTTTTCTTTCATCTTCTCAGTTTAATTGCTTTCCATTACTCTGTCCTCCAAGTCACAGATCCATTCTTCTCCTTTTTCCAGCGTTTGGACCAGTCTGGGGCCACACTAGGCTTGAGCTAAGTCAGACTGGGCATTTGCCAGAGATGCAGTAGCACTGAACTGAGGGGTCCTCTGGAAAGCTTTCGTTGTTGGGTGGGGCCTGCAGTCAGACCACTGTCTTCCTGTAGCCCATTGCAGTCTTACTGGTTTGTGTGGTTTTCTTTCCCTCTTGGTAGGGCAGGAGTTATTTTGGCACGTTGCTGGCCCCTGTTGGGGCTACCTGTGAACTGCCAAGCTTGTGACATGACAACGGATGGGTTCTAGCCCGGGACCTATTGGAGGGGCGGATCCACAAAGTGCATGAGGGTGGGAGATGCAGTGTTAGCAGGGTGGTCCATGCACTGGTTCCTGCAGGTGGCTGTGTGTTTATGATAGGGGGAGGGGAGGGAAATAACAACTGTTTTTGTGCTTTTTAAGGGTAGGGACTCAGTTTCCCCTCACCTTCGCAACTATCCCAGAGTGGAACTTGCTGATTTTTTTTTTTTTAAAGATTTTATTTATTTATTTGACAGGCAGAGATCACAAGTAGGCAGAGAGGCAGGAAGAGAGAGGAGAAAGCAGACTCCCTGCTGAGCAGAGAGCCCAACTCAGGGCTTGATCCCAGGACCCTGAGATCCTGACCTGAGCTGAAGCAGAGGCTTAACCCACTGAGCCGCCCAGGGCCCCTGAACCTGCTGATTTTTAAAATTCCAAGTTTTAAGTCCCCCTGGTTGTAAGAACTCATGAAATTTGGCCCTGCTGGTGTTCAAAGCCAAATGTTATGGGGATTCATATTCCTTGTGTGGGCTCCCTGGTGTTGGGGTCTATTTTTGTCCTTTTCCCAGGCTCACAGTGTTTCTCCTTCTCTGGGACAGTCATCAGGTCCATTTAGCCCTGACTGCATCTTTGTCCTTCCTACCCTCTTTGATGTGGTCTCTTCTCACCCTTAGTTGTGGAGTTTTTTGTGCCAATCTTCAGGTCATTTTCTGGGTTATTTGCTCTGATGTGAGTATTACCTTGTTGTATCCATGATAGGAAATGAACTCAGGGTCTTCCTATTCTGCCATCTTCCCCAGAAGCTCCTCTTTTTAATTTATTTTGTCTTAGTTGTGAGTTGCAGTATTATGATAATTATTTTGCATTTTGGTTTCTCAGAAATGTATAGAAGTAATAGGAGAAGTATATGTTGTAATAAATAAAAGTGAGGGATGTACCAAGAGCAGACACTGGAATCTAAGATCATAGAGAATAATAAGAATAATAAAAATAGTAATAACAATAATGGCTGTTTTATAAAAACTACAGTGGTTTTGTTAGAGGTTGCAACAGGGTTAATGTTTTCCCTTGCTTGTCTTTATTTCTCAAATTTTCTGCATTATTTCATGTACTTTGTATAGAAAGCTATACAAATATGTTTTTAAAAAGGACAGTTTTTTAGAAACATATATTCTGGGGCTGATTCACATCTGAGGAAATGAGTGCTTAGTAGAGTGCCAAATTATTAGGCCCTGTGGTTTGTTTGTTTGTTTGTTTGTTTGTTTTTGCTTTTTCCATTTCTTTTAAATTTAATTTCATTTTAATTCCAGTATAGGTAACATACAGTGTTATATTAGTCTCAGGTATAAAATAGAGTGATTCAACAATTCCATGCATCACACAGTGCTCTCATCACAAGAAGTGCACTCTTTATTCCCATTATCTATTTCAACTATCCCCCTTTTCACCCATCACCCCACCCCTTCCCCTCTGGTAAACCATGTTTGTGCTCTGTAGTTTCTTTCTTGGTTTCTCTCTTTCTCTCTCTCTCTCTCTCTCTCTTTTTTTTTTTTTTTTTACCACTTTTTATTCATTAGCAGACAGCTGCACCATGATGGTTGGGAAAACTGATGAGAAAATTCCTACTAAGTGTTTTTTTCCCTCCCTGTGGAAGGAAGGTGTTTCATGATATATTATTTGCTCATATCTAAAAACTCATTTTGATTAGGCTTGTCTTCTTTTCTATTTCCTTCCCTTGTGTTCTTTTCTTTACTTCCTATCTTTCTCCTCTTAATAGTTTATTGTCTGACTCACATGTTTTTAGATTTTATTTTTGATTATTTTCATTGTATGCTAAAAATAATGACTGATATTGATGAGATTAATAACTGAAAGAAGTTGGCACGTGAGAAATAATAACTCTTAAGAAATGAGGGGGAGCCAAAAATCCCCTTGAAGTTTTCATTCTTAGTTCTATATATTCTGGGTGTCTGTATTCCCACAGACACTGACTAGATGCTGTAAGGACCCCAGGCTGGCGTGGGATCATATTGCCAGGCATAGAACTGCCAGGACCAGTGAAAATGCCGCACAATTGGATGCAATGAAAACAGACCTTTTGTCTGTCTTCTTCCACATCACGTTCTTGTCTTTCAAAAGCCATGGCAACAGTGATCAAGCCTTTTTAAAACACAGAAATGTGTCAACACGTTCATATTTACTTCCAGCTTCAGTCCTCTCCCAGAAGATCAAGTTGTATATTCTGCCATGAAGTTTTATCTTGTGTAAGGCAAAAAAACCCCCTTCATTTTATTTCCATTTGTTTCCTTTTCTAAAGAGAGGTAGGTGTAGAGACACAGATGAAGGTTTGGCCTGCCTGCCATCCCGGCCTCTGGAGCTGGTACAGGGTGTGGATGGGATGTGTGCTTTGGATTATCAGGGGGAAGTTCAGGAGCTGTTTGCGTGATTGACCAACTGTCAGCAAGGCCGAGACGCTAAATACTTTCCTGGCATCGTGAGAGGGAGGAACCTAATGGACAGGGAGATAGGGAGATAGAAATGCTAGAAGAGGCTTACTGTGTTGACTTGTACCCCCCTGCTGCATCTGCCTGGGGACCCAGAGGACACCCCTTAGTTAAGATGTTGAGGAATGTGTCGGTGAGGGAGACAGCAATATCCTTGAAGAGCTCTGTAGTTGCTGTCCCTTGGGGCCAAGATTGCTGGGAAATGCTACCATTGAGACATGTTCTCTGATTTCAGAGAGGAGGGCAAGATCCCAGGCAGAACCGCAGTGAGGGGCATGAAGTCCGAGGGAGACTGAGACCCAGTGGCGGTATGAGACCTCCAAAAGGCCTCCTAAGCAGGTGACTTTTATGACTAGTTGGGACTAAGTAGTAATCAGGATGTTTTGAACCGCAGCATATTTGAGGGAGGCTAATGGGTCACAATGCCCTTAGGAATGAAATGGATTGGCAGTCTGTGCTTGATTTATATAACAGCAACAATGATAGGTCTTCTTACCATATTTAATAGATTAAAACAATGATTAATCATCTCTCACAGTCCTAGGGTTGTTTCCTTTTTTTTTATTGTAGTAAAATGTGCATGACATAAAATTTACTATTTTGATCATTCTCGAGTGTAGAGTTCAGTGGCATTAAGTACATTCACACACTCTGTGTGTGAATCCAGCATCCATCTCCAGAACTTTGTCACCTTTCTAAACAGAACTCTGTCCTCATTAAGCAATGGCTCCCTATTCCTCCTCCTCTGAGCCACTTGTGACCCCAATTCTTTCTGTCTCTTTGAATTTCGTTAGTCTAGGTACCTCATATAAGTGGAATCACACAATATTTGTCCTTTAGTGACTGGAGTATTTCCTTTCATCTTCAAGTTTCATCCATGTTGTCTCAGGGTTCAGAATTTCCTTCCTTTCTAAGGCTGAATAATATTCCATTGTAGGACTATACCTCATTTTGTCTCTCCGTTCATCTTTTGATAGGCCTTTGGGTTGTTTCCACCTTCTGGCTATTGTAAATCATTCTGCTGTGCATATCGGTGTACAAATATCTATTGGAGTCTCCGCTTTCAGTTCTTTTGGGTAATACCTAGGAGTGGAATTACTGGCTGATATGGTAACTCTATGCTTAAATTTTTTGAAGACTCACCATACTATTTTCCACAGCAGCTGAACCATTTTACATTCCCACCAGCAGGCACCATGGTTGTAATTTCTCCACATTCTCACCAGCACTTGCTATTTTCAGTTTCAAAAAATTTATTTTTCTTCCTTCCTTCCTTCCTTCCTTCCTTCCTTTTTTCCTTCATCCCTTTCTTTAACTTCTTTCTCCATTTGTTTGTGTATTTATTTCTTTCTCTCTTTCTCTCAGAGTAGCCATACTAATGGGTATGAATGTGGTAGTTCTTCCTGTAGTCTCTCAGGTAGCTGCAGGGATCAGGGCTTCTTCCCTCATGTGTCTGGCATGGAGTTGGGATCACCACAACAGTAGGAGTTTCCAGGCACTGACTCTTTTATACAACTCCTTAACATGGCTAGTTTGGGTTTTCTGGGGGATCTAGGGTAGTTGCATTTTTTTATATGGTTTCTGGTTTCCTCCTGAGCAAATGTTCCAAGAAACAAAGTAGAAGCTGCCAGTGTCTTAAGACCTGAACCTAGAACTTGTCATGTGGACCATTTTAGTATATTCTGTAGTCAAGACTGAAAAATATGTCCAGTTCCAAGGGGCTGGGACATGGAGCTTACCTCCCAAGGTGAAGAATGTCAGAAGATCTTCAAATGTCCTAGGTGAAGTTCATAGACTAGGTCATGCTCCTACTAGCGCTCATAGATAAGCAGATAGAGACATTTCCTCTAATTCAGCCTTGGCCATCTGAGAAGTTGAAACTCCAGTCCAGTGTCACTGTCACTGATCCACTAATTTTGGAGTCTGGGTGACACCCTGCCCATGGTCAGTACAGCTTCCCCCTCAAGCTCCAGGCCATGGCTGAGCAAGCCTGAGACTATATTGAGGTCTCTGAGGGTCAGGCACTGGGTTAGGTCTTTTGAGCACAGGTAAAGAGAAAATCTCACCCTATACAAATTTGTTACAGATTTGAAATCTAGGCAAAACCCATCATAAAGAAAAGGATCTATTTTCTGCATTTATTGTTTTTTTTTTGTTACTTTCTGGGCTTCTGCATTCCCACATTCAGATAAGAAGTATAACCTGCTCAGGGGTTCCAAATTTACATAGTTAGATCTCTTACTTTTGGAAGAATAATTTCCTCTTTATTCTGTTTGAGTAATAGGAAAAAATACTCTGACTAGAAATACTCTTAGAGTAAGAACTATAAAGTTCAAGATAGTTTTCGAGGTAGGTTTTGTGGGCACATAAAATTTTTCTTGGAGATGAGTTAACATTGGCACAGAGAGAGTCTATGTTTAATACACACAATTTCTTCAACTTTTAAGTAAGAAAATGTATCATATGTACACAAGAATCCATTGTTATTATTTTTGTTGTTATGGATGGTATTATATTTTATTTTTAATGTTTTAAAGAAAAACTTAAAAAATATGCTGAATAACAAATAAGGAATTGTTGTATACTCATCACCTAGACTTAATAATTATTCACATTTGCCATATTTTCTTAAATAGCTTTTTGTGAAAATGTTTTAACTGAAACATTCATTTTACTTTTTTAAAATTTAGAAAAAATTTAAAAAAAAATTTTAAATTTAGGTCTTAAATTTTGTTAGTTAACATATATTGGTTTATGGAGTAGATCGATCACTTATCACTTATAACATCTAGTGTTCATTACAACAGGTGCTCTTTTTAATACCCATCACCCATCTAGCCATTTAGCCCATCCCCCACCCATCTTCCTCCATCAGTCCTCATGAACTGAAACATTTTTGTTGTTGTTATTTGTTAATGATTTTTTTATTTATTTGAGAGAGAGAGAGGGAGAGCACGAGAGAGAGTAAGAGTATGAGTGGGATGGGGAGGCGCAGAGGAAGAGGAAGAAGCAGATTCTCCATGGAGCAGGGTGCCCAGTGTAGGGCTCGAACCCAGGACACCAGGAACATGACTTGAACCAAAAGTAGACACCTAACTGACTGAGCTACCCAGACACTCAATATTGAAACATTTAAAATTTAAATGGAGAATTAGCTATTTTTCCAAGTATACTTGGTTTCTTTTAGTAATTAATTATATGTTTTTTCATTCCAAATTTTTATTTAAATTCTAGTTAGTTAACATATAGCATGATACTGGTTTCAGGAGTAGAATTTAGTGATTCACACTTACACATAACACCGAGTGCTCATGATAACAAGGGCCCTGCTTAACACCTATCACCCATTTAGCCCATCCCCCACCTCCCTTCTTCCATAAACCCTCAGTTTGGTCTCTATTGTTAAGAGTCCCTTATGGTTTGCTCCCCTGCTTTCTTTCTCTCTCCTTTTTTCCATTCCCCTATGTTCATCTGTTTTGTTTCCTAAATTCCACATATTAGTCAAATCATATGGTATTTGTGTTTCTCTGACTTGTTTCACTTATGATACAGGATGCACTGTAGCTCCAGCTGCATTGTTGCAAAAGGCAAGATTTCATTCTTTTTGATGGTTGAGTAATATTCCACTGAATGTATATGTGTGTATGTATATTATATGAAATATAATATACATAAATATATGTATATATATATAATCATGTCTTCCTTATCTGTTCATCTATCAATGGACACTTAGGCTCTTTCCATAGTTTGTCTATTATTGATAATGATGGTGCTATGAACATTGGGATAGATGTACCCCTTCAAATCTGTATTTTTGTATCTTTTGGGTAAATACCTAGTACTGTGGTTGCCAGGTTGTAGGGTAGCTTTATTTTTAACTTTTTGAGGAATTTCCATACTGTTTTCCAGTTTGCACCAGTTTGCATTTCTACCAACAGTGCAAGAGGGTTCCCCTTTCTCAGTATCCTTTCCAGCTTCCCCTGTTTCCCACGTTGTTAATTTTAGCCATTCTGGCAGGTGTGAGGTGGTAACTCATCATGGTTTTGATTTGTATATTCCTTATAATGAGAGATGTTGAGCATCTTTTCATGTGTCTGTTGGCTATCTGGATGTCTTCTTTGCAGAAATGTCTATTCTTGTCTTCTGCTCATTTATTAACTGGCTTATTTGTTTTGGGGCATTGAGTTGATAAGTTCTTTATAGATTTTGGATACTAACCTTATATCAGATTTTCCATTTGCAATTATCTTCTCCCAAACATCCTTCTCTGTAGGCTGCCTTTTAGTTTGGTTGATGTTTCCTTCCCTGAGCCTAAGTTTTTTTCCTCTTGATGAAGTCGTGAAGATTCATTTTTGCTTTTGTTTCCCTTGCCTCTGGTGATGTATCTAGTAAGAAGTAGCTACAGCTAGGATCAAAAAGGTTGTTGTCTGTGTTCTCTAGGATTTTGATGGGTTCCTGTCTCACATTTAGGTCTTTCAGCCATTTTGGATTTATTTTTGTGTATGGTAGAAGAAAATAGTCTGGTTTGGTTCTTTTGCATGTTGCTGCCCAATTTTCCCAACATCATTCGTGGAAAAGACTGTCTTTTTTCCATTGCATATTCTTTCCTGCTTTGTTGAAGATTAGTTGACCATAGAGTTGTTGGTCCATTTCTGGGTTTTCTATTCTGTCCCATTGATCTATGTGTCTGTTTTTGTGCCAGTACTATGCTGTCATAATGACTACATCATTGTAATAGAGCTTGAGGTCTGGAATTGTGATGATCCTAGCTTTGCTTTTCTTTTTCAGGATTGCTTTGGCATTCAAGATCTTTTGTGGTTCCATACAAATTTTAGAAGTGTTGTTTCTAGCTCTGTGAAAGATGCTTGTAGTTTGTTAGGGATTGCATTAAGTGTGTAGATTTCTCTGAATAGTATAGACATTTTAACAATATTTTTTCTTCCAATCCATGAGCATGGAATGCTTTTCTATATCTTTGTGTCCTTTTCAATTTCTTTCATAACTGTTCTATATTTTTCAGAGTACAAATCTTTTATCCTTTGTTTAGGTTTATTCCTAGGTATCTTATTGTTTTTGGTGCAATTGCAAATGGCATTAGTTCCTTGATTTCTTTTTCTACAGCTTCATTATTAGTGGATAGAAATACAACAGATTTCTGTATATTTCCTTTGTACCTTGTCACTTTGCTGAATTCATGTGTGAGCCCTAGCAAAATTTTGGTGGAGTCTTTTGGGTTCTCTACATAGAGTATCATGTCATCTGCAAATCAGAAAGATTGACTTCTTCCTTGCTGATTTGGATGTCTTTTATTTCTTTTTGTTATCTGATTGCTGAGGCTAAGATTTCCAGTGCTATATTAAATAATAACTGTGAGAGTGGACATCCTTGTCTTGTTCCTGACTGTAAGGGAAAGGGTCTCAGTTTTTCCCCATTGAAGATGATATTAGCTGTGAGTCTTTCTTATATCGTCTTTATGATGTTGAAGTATGTTTATCTATCCCTACTTTGCTGAGGGTTCTTTTTTTAAAATCAAGAATAGATGCTGTATTTTGTCAAATGATTTTTCTACACCTGTTGAGAGGATCGTATGATTCTTATGTTTTCTTTTACTAATGTGATGTATCACAATTGATTTGCAAATATTGAAGCAGCCCTGCAGCCCAGGAACAAACCCCACTTGATCATGGTGATTAATTCTTTTAATGCACTGTTGAATTTGATTTGCTAGTATCTTGTTCAGAATTTTTGCACCCATGTTCATCAGGAATATCATCCTGTAATTTTCCTTATTAGTGAGGTCTTTGTCTGGTTTTAGGATCAAGGTAATGTTGGCTTTGTAGAATAAATTTGGAAGTTTTCCTTCCATTTCTTTCTTTCTTTCTTTTTTTTGGAAATAGTTTGAGAAGAATAGGTAAAAACTCTTCATTATTTTTTAAAGATTTTATTTATTTGAGAGAGAGAGAGAGTGAGCAAGAGATAGAGAGTGTGCACACAGAAGTAGGGGGGAGGGGCAGAAGCAGAGGGAGAAGCACACTTCCCACTGAGTAGGGAGCCTGATGTGGGACTCTATCTCAGGACCTCAGGATCATGACCTGAGCTGAAGGCAGATGCTTAACCAACTGAGCCACCCAGGTGTCCCTGCATAAACTCTTCTTTAAATGACTGGTAGAATTCCCCTGGGAAGCCATAGGCCTTGGACTTTCATTTGTTGAGAGATTTTTGATTACTGTTTCAATTTCTTTGTTGGTTATGGGTCTGTTCAAATTTTCTATTTCTTTCTGTTTCAGTTTTGGTAACTTGTAGATTTCTAGGAGTTTATCCATTTCTTCCAGATTGCCCAGTTTGTTGGCGTATAATTTTCCATAACTTTCTCTTATAATTGTTTGTACTTCTGTGGTGTTGGTTGTGACCTTTCCTCTTTCATTTATGATTTTATTTACTTGGGTCCTTTCTCTATTCTTTTTTGATAAGTCTGGCTAGGGTTTTATCAATTTTCTTAATTCTTTCAAAGAAACAGCTCTTAGTTTTATTGATCTGTTCTACTATGTTTGTTTGTTTGTGTCTCTGTTATTTATTTCTGCTCTGATCTTTATTATTTATCTTCTTCTGCTGGATTTAGGCTTTATTTGCTGTTCCTTTTCAAGCTCCTTTAGGTGTAAGGTTATGTTGCATATTTGAGACTTTTCTTGCTTCTTGAGGTAGGCCTGTACTGCAATGTACTTCCCTCTTAGGACCATCTTTGCTGCATCCCAAAGATTTTGGACTGTTGTGTTTTCATTTTCATTTGCTTCCATCATTCTTAATTTCTTTTTTAATTTCCTAGTTAACATACTCATTCTTTAATAGGATGTTCTTGAAACTCCATTTTTGATCTTTCCAAATTCTTCCTTGTGGTTGACTTCAAGTTTCATAGCTTTATGGTTAGAAAATATACATGGTATGTCCTCAGTCTTTTTGTGCTTGGTGAGGACTGATTTGTGACCCAGTATATGATCTGTTCTAGAGGATGTTCCATGTGAGCTTGAAAAAGAATGTGTATTCTGCTGCTCTTGGTTGAAATGTTCTGAATATCTGCATTAAGTCCATCTGGTCCAGTGTGTCATCCAAAGCCTTTGTTTCTTTGTTGATTTTCTGCTTAGAAGATCTGTCTATTGCTGTAAATGGGGTGTTAAAGTCCCCTACTATTATTGTGTTATTATCAATGAGCTCCTTTATTATTAATTGATTTATATACGTGGGTGCTTCCAAGTTGGGGGCATAAATACCTAGAGTTGTTATATCTTCTTGATGGGTAGACATTATGATAAAATGGCCTTCATCTCTTGTTACAATTTTTGGCTTAAAATCTAGTTTGTCTGATTTAAGTATGACTACTTCAGCTTTCTTTTGGCATACATTAACATGATAGATGGTTCTCCATTCCCCTCACTTTCAATTTGCAGATGTCTTTTTTTTTTTTTTAAAGATTTTATTGATTTATTTGATAGAGAGACTGAGTGAGAGAGAGCACAAGCTCAACAGGGAGTCTGATGTGGGACTCAATCCCAGGATTCTGGGATTGTGAACCAAGCAAAAGGCAGACAATTAACTGACTGAACCATCCAGGTGCCCCAGCAGATGTCTTTAGATTTAAAATAAGTTTTTTGTAGGCCGCATATGGATGGGTCTTGTTTTGTTGTTGTTTTTAATCCATTCTGATATCCTATGTCTTTTGCTTGATTATTTAGTCCATTTATGCTCAGAATGATTTTTGAAAGACATGAGTTTAGTGCCATTGTGTTACCTATAAAGGTTGTGTTTGTGGTGATATTCTCTGTTCCTTTCTAGTCTTTGTTGCTTTAGGTCTTTTTTTTCCCCACTCAAAGAGTCCCCCTTAATATTTCTTGAAGGGCTAGTTTAGTGGTCACAAACCCTTGGGTTTTTGTTTGGGAAAAATTTTATCTCTTCTATTCTGAATGACAGCCTTGCTGGATAAAGTATTCCTAGCACAGATTTTTCCCATTCAGCTTGTTGAATATATCCTGCCATTCTCTTCTGCCCTGCCAAGTTTCTATGGACAGGTCTGCTGTGAACCTGATCTGTCTTCCCTTGTAGGTTAAGGACTTTTTTTTTCCCCCTTGCAGCTTTCAGGATTCTTTCCTTGTCTGTGTATTTTGTGAATTTGACTATGATATACCTTGACAATTGTCAGCTTTTGTTGAATTTAATGGGAATTCTCTGTGCTTTTGGATTTTGATGTCTGTGTCCTTTCCAAGACTAGGGAAGTTTCCATCTATAATTTGCTCAGATGGGCCTTCTGTCTCTTTTTCTCTCTCTCTACATCTTTTGGGACTCTTATGATAACAATGTTATTCCATTTTAATAAGTTGCTGAATTCCCTGGAACCAAGCCCCATATTGGGCTCCCTGCTCTGCAGAGGGCCTGCTTCTTCCCTTCCCTCTGATGGCTGCTCTGCCTATTTGTGATCTCTCTCTATCTCTCTGTCAAGTAAATAAATAAATAACATTGTT
Organism: Mustela nivalis; assembly: GCF_964662115.1. Classification (NCBI taxonomy): domain Eukaryota; kingdom Metazoa; phylum Chordata; class Mammalia; order Carnivora; family Mustelidae; genus Mustela; species Mustela nivalis. Next base: position 93,484,728 of record NC_139021.1, on the reverse strand, counting down.
GCTATAAATTGTAGTTCAGACATCTTACTATATCTGTATTGATTAAAGCCCTTAGTCATCACTTCTTCCTGGTCTTTCTTTTGGGATGAATTCTTCTGTCTTGTCATTTGGAGGTCAAAACATAAAGCAAAATAAGATAAAAATTAAAAAAAAATTAGAAAAGGAAGCTAGGTGTGTTTTGGTTGCTTGTTAAGAGATGCTTGACAGAAAAAAAGAAAGAGTAAAAGAGAAAAAAATTAAAAATTTAAAAATTGTTCTTTCTGTATCCAAACAAAAGAAAACAAACCTGAGTAACAACAATAAAAAGCAAAGGAAGCTATATCCTGCTTCTCCTAGAGCTTAGGGTTTCAAGGACTCTATAATCAGTGGACTTGGTGTGGGTGAGAGGTTTGTGCTGGTCTTCTGGGGGAGGACATTGCAGTTCTGAGTCTCAGATGGATTTGCCCTCATAGAGATGTGTCTGAGGGGTGGGGGGTGGTGTGGGATTTGGTGTAGTGGCTCTCTCCACCTGGTGGCACTGTTTAGCTCATGAGGTTTGATCAGTGCTGGCAGGAGAGCGTGAAAATGTCTTTGACTCACTTTTTTGTCACTGGAGTGGGAAGTTCACACCACCACTCTTCAGGATGCACTCACAGTTGGGCAAACAATCACCCCTCCTGTGTCCCCAGCTTCTGTCAGATCCCTGCATTCACCCTGTCCTTGCCTGAGTTGTCCACCTGTCAAGTGACATAGCGCTCCTGTGTTTTATCTCAGAAATGGCCATGTTTCAAAACCCCACACTTCAGAGACCCCCCATGGCATAGACCTGAACTGGTCTTCTGAGGGAGGGTCCCCCTAGGTTGTGGCCAGTGCAAGCTTGTCCCAGCAAATAGTCCCATGGTCACACAGCTGTTTGGAGTTTATGGTAAATCACAACACACAGCTGGCACTGGGTCTGCTACCCTCAGCCGGCATCTTTGTTCCTATACTGGTGAGCTGGGCAGCTAACTGGTGCCCACAGGGTCTGTTGCCTGTAGAAAGGCCATATGACTTCTAGCAGATGCACTCCAAGCAGGGTAAGTGCTTCTCTCTGTGGGACCTAGGGGATCCTCAGACCATGCTGTCTGCTCCTGGGGCTCTGCCCTGCTTCCCCACTGGAGCACCACCAAGGATGACCCTGGCTATGACACTGACCTCCAAAACCTCAGACTTGGCACTCTGTTGTTTATAGAAAACTGGTGGTATTGAAACCCTCTCCTTTTTCTCAGTTAGTGGTTTTGAGGATCAGTTTTCTTGTGCAGTCCCCTTGCTTGTGTTTTCACTCTTCTTTTTATTTTTTCTTCACTCTTTCTCTCTCACTACACCCTCTGTGATCAGCCCCCACCCCCATGCAATGCCCATTGCTCTTTTCTCCCACAAATTAACTTACCACTGTTCCTACCTTCCATGGGTTGTTTTTCTGCTTGTAGATGTGCAGCATTGTTCTCTAAGACTTCCAATCAATATCTTGGGTGTTCAAAATGATTTGATATTTATCTAGTTGTGTTTGAGGGAAGAGACAAGCTTTGCCATCAGCCATCTTAGCCTGCTCTCTCTTTTTTCTAGCTTTTTGTTCTGGGAATTTAATTTATTTGTTTAAAGTCTTTTATTTTTATTGATAAAAGTGTTTCAGATTATGGGATTTTCTGTGATCATGGCTTTAAATGTATGTCATATATTCTGGTACATTGTTCTTAACTGTCGTTACGTTTTACAAAATTTTAATTTTAGTTTATTTAAAAAACTATTTATTTATTTATTTATTTAACATAGAGAGAGAGGGAGAGAGGAAGCACAAGCAGGGGGAATGGTAGGCAGGGGAGAAGAAGGCTCCCGCTCATCAAGGAACCTGATGTGGGGTTCAATCCCTGGACCTGGGATCATGACCTGAGCCGAAAGAAGATGCTCAACCAACGGAGCCACCCAGGCACCCCTTAGTTTTAGTTTATATTTCTCTTTTCATTCCCAAACGCTTCTTTGTTTTTACTGGAGTTAATAAGTTTTAATTTTATTCCCTTGTGAGCAGAAACTGTAATAGATCTTTTTTTAAAATTCAGTAATGGAAATTAGGAAAATAATAACATTTACACTCAAATATGCCACATCAATCCTCTTATACTATTATAGTTAATTATGAGACTGCTTGGCATTCAACTTGATATGCCTTGAAATTACCTTTCTCTTGGCCCCTTCTTGTTAGTCTTCAAATATCTGAATGTCTTAGATTTTTTATTATGCCCTGGACATTTGTTGATACCTTCGTTGCTTTACTCACAAGTGTGTATGCATTTGCCAGCTTCATGAGTCGTTTCATTTTTATGATTACTGCTGAGACACTTAATAACCCACTTATGATTCCCAGACTCATCTGTAATTAAACCCTTCTGATTGGATACACTGGGTTAATGATCCATTCTCCCTCATTATTTAAGCCTGTTTTAGGTCTTCTGAAAACTGGGCTTATACATAATAATATTCAAAACAACCTTTGTATTCTACAACTGATTCAGTTTTTTGTTATTTTGTTTAATTGAATAAATTTGACATGTAACATTGTATAAATTTGAGGTATACAATGTGTTACTTTGATACATTTACATGTTGTAGTATGATTGCTATTGTAGTAATATTTATCACATTATATAATCATAGTACAATATTATTATGTGCATTCATTAAACTGTACATTCGATCTTTATCACAAGGTTGCACCCTTAAACACTATCCATCTTATCCCCCATTCCACAGCCCCCAGTAACTACCATTTAACTGTCTCTCTCTCTCTCTTTTTTTTTTTTACTGTTTTTGTTGTTGTTGTTTACTTTCTCTATTTTATGGGTTAGATTTTATTTTTTAGATTCCACATATAAGTGGTAACATATAGTACTTGTCTTTCTCTGTCTGACTTACCTCACTTAGCATGTAATATTTCTACTTTATGGAGTTTGCTAATATTTTCTTTGTAACTTGATATATGATTCACTCTGTGAATGATCCTTATACCTTGAGAAGGAGTTGTCTTTTCCATTATCATGGTGAAAAGTTTAATATATAGCCATAAGTTATACCTTATTGATTATGTTATTTAACTCTTATATATTCATTAAAAAAAAAAAGATTTTATTTATTTAATTGACAGAGAGAGACCACAAAGAGGCAAAGAGGTAGGTAGAGAGAGGGAGGGGGGAAGCAGGTTCCCTACTGAGCCGAGAGCCCAACATGGGACTCGATCCTAGGGCCCTGAGATCATGACCTGAGCCGAAGGCAGAGGCTTAAATCTGAGCCACCTAGGAACACCCTTCATTTATTTTTGATTCACTGGATTTGTCTTGTTCTGAGTGGTATATTAAAGTCTTCCATTATTAGTGTGATTTTTATCTATGCCTTATTGCATCTCTTGTAATTATTGCTTTGTAAGTATGAGGTTTTTGTTGCACTATTTGTTTTGTAGATATTCATAATAGAAATAGCTTTATTGTGATTTGTGACTTTTAGCTGTATATATATACATATATATGTATATATATACACATACATACATATGCACATATAGTGTATTATATATATATATATATATAAAATAGAATATTATTATATAATACAAGTACAAAAATAAAAATGTATGCAGCCTTGCCATTTGCAACAACCTAGATGTGGCTAGAGATTAAGATGTTAAGAGAAACATGCCAGTCAGAGAAAGGCAAATATCATATGATTTCACTCATATGTGGAATTTAAAAAACAATACTAATGAGCAAAGGGATGAAAAAGAGAGAGAAGTTTAAACCATAAAACAGACTTTGAGTACAGAGAACAAACAGATGGTTACCAGAGGGGAGGTGGGTGAGAGGGTGGGTTAAACAGGTGATGAGGAGGGCACTTGGGTGGCTCAGTTGTTAAGAGTCTGCCTTCAGCTGAGGTCATGATCCCAGGGTCCTGGGATCAAGCCCCACATCAGGCTCCCTGCGGGCAGAAAGCCTGCCTCTCCCTCTCCTGCTCTCCATTCTTGTGCCCCCTCTTTCCCTCTGTCTCTCTCTGTCAAATAAAGGAATAAAATCTTTAAAAAATAGGTGATGAGGACTAAGGAGTGCACTTATGCGTTGAGGACAAGGTGTTGTTTGGAAGTGTTGAATCACCATATTATACAAATGAAACTAAGGTTGCACTGTATGGTAACTGGAATGAAAGTAAAACCTTAAAAAAAAAACCGTGTAGACTTTCTTAAAGCCCATTTAACTTTCTTTCTGCAATGCTTTTCTGTATCCCATCCACTTCATGTGGGTAATTCCAGCTTTACCTTTCTCATTAGTATTTATATGTCATACCTTTCCCTGACTCTCCACAGTTTAAGCTTTCTATCTATTATAAATTCTTCATGAAGAATATACAAACCCATCAAACCCATTACTGTATACACAGTAAGCTTCTACTCTGTGCCAACCATGAGGTCATGTATTAGGGAAGCTGTTGTAAATAAGAAAGCCAGGACCTGTCACCATGTATCTTTCTTTCCTAACATTTAATACTCTTTAACACACGTTTAACGATATTCAACATTTGTAGTGTAATATTGTCTGGATTTTTTTTTTAAGATTTTTATTTATTTACTTGACAGAGACCATAAGTAGGCAGAGAGGCAGGCAGAGAGAGAGGAGGAAGCAGACTCCCCGCTGAGCAGGGACCCAGATGCAGGGCTCAATCCAAGGACCCTGGGATCATGACTTGAGCCAATGGCAGAGGTTTTAATCTACTGAGCCACCCAGGTGCCCCTGTATGACTGTTTATTGTCCATATTTATTCATGAATAAAAGGACCATGTTTGTTTTGTTCACTGTTGAACCCTTCAGCACTTAATACAGCAGCTATCAGACTGCTGGCAGTCAATAAGTATATATTAAATGAGTCTACAGATCCATCTATATTTATTTTTATATTTTATACTCCAGAGTAATGGAAATTAGTTATTATTATACACGTAAAAACATTTTTTTTCAGTTCAACTGTAAATTCTTTTTCACACAGGTGTTGTCTGAAATCCATTGTGAGGGAATATCATGAAAGATAGGGAGGGCTTCATATCCTATTCAGGCATACATTTCAGGTTTTTAACTTTTGAATAAGTGAGTTACTTTTTTTTCCTAAAGAGTTTTTTTTATTATTTATTTGACAGACAGATCACAAGTAGGCAGAGAGGCAGGCAGAGAATGAGAGGGAAGCAGGATCCCCACTGAGCAGAGAGCCTGATGTGGGGCTCCATCCCAGGACCCTGGGATCATGACCTGAGCCAAAGGCAGAGGCTTTAATCCACTGAGCCACCCAGGCGCCCCAAGTGAGTTACTTTTTATTTTCATATCTTGGGATTAGAAAGCTTGAAAGCAGGTACTCTCACATGGCTGGCCTGTGGCCCATTAGGGGTCCTGTGCTGAGGACGTGCTATTGGAGTCTGCAACAGCGATGGAAAGAACTAGAGTTAAGGGTTAGGCTTTTCGTGACACTGAAACAAAAGCATTGTCTTTCCCCAGGAGGATTTTAGAAGAACAAAACATTTCACATCTTTAAAACCATCTAAAAGGGTATTTTTGATATACCTACTTTGAAAGGATGCCTGGAATCACCCCCCTTGTTCTTTGTTCTTGTAATAACATTGTGGGTCAGTCACCTGTCTGCCGAAAAGCACAGAGCACTTCACAAGGACAGAGGCAGAGGGTCTCAGAACTCAGTCTGTATAAGCAGCAGCTTCCTCAGAACTGAAACGACCTCTTTCTGCCTCTGGGCCCCTGTGGTATTTAGCATCACTCCAGTGCAGATTCCTAGAGGTTAGGGAGCATATTTGCCACCTGTGACCATATACCCCCTGAGGATATATTCAGCAAGCATCATGGAGGGGGCCAGGTAGAGTAGGGAGAAGGGTATCTTTATCATTTACCACCCTGATCCATTATTGTGAAAAACCTTTGCCAAGGTGAGCTACTGTTACAGAATGATGCTGGACACATGCCTTCTGGCATCTTGGTATAGGAGAAAGTTGAGATCAACTTTAGTGAAATGATCTTATCGGAAATGATATTTGCTTGCTGGCCAGCCATCTCCATTAATGAGAGAAGTGTCCTAGTCTCTTCTCAGTGTAGTCCATTTTGTGTTCTGGGACCCAACACAGCACCCCTGAATCCAGCGAGTTATTGAAAAAATTTATTCTGGATCAGAAGAAGAGACAAGTGAAGGATCAGGATCACTCCAAGCCCCTCATGAACACATTTGATTAACAGGATAGTGTCATGTCTGAACATAGGACATACCTATAGATCTTTTCTTTTTTTTTTTCCCCATTTTTAAAAAAGATTTTATTTATTTGATCGAGAGAGAGAAAGATCACAAGCAGACAGAGAGGCAGGCAGAGAGAGGGGGGAAACAGGTTCCCCACTGAGCAGAGAGCCCAATGCGGAGCTCGATCCCAGGACCCTGAGATCACGACCCAAGCTGATCACGACCCAAGCTGAAGGCAGAGGCTTAACCCACTGAGCCATCCAGGGGTCCCCCTATAGATCATTTCACCTGGATGGACTTCCTTTGTGAAATTATGTTTGTTCTTATTCTATATGTAAAATATTGACTGTATACTATAGTAAAGGTGATTTGGCATTCAAAAAATGGTATTCCCAAAGACCATTTTCTTGAGGTCATTTACATAAAAATTGACACATGAACCTGGGACAGTGAGAGGACAGCGGGCTCCCTCACCTTCTACAAAAATGTTTATGCATTCACGAGTTTCTAATAAATGGGCTAAGAGGAAACAGAACTTTGAAACAGAAACAGTCAAGAGTTTTCTTCTAGACATGAGGAAATGTCAGGGTGATGCAAATAAGTTTCAAGGACAGATGGTTAAGGCCTGAAGCAGTTTAAGAGGTTTACCAGTTATCTATTGCCAGCTAACAAATTAACCCAGAACGTGGCTTAAAACATTTATTATCTCCTAGTCTAAGGACAAGAATTTGGGAGCAGCTTAGTTGGATGATTCTTGCTTGTGAGATTGTGGTTGAGGTATTGGCTGAGGCTGCAGTCTTCAGAAGGTTTCCTTGATTTTAAGATGGTGCGCTCCCATGGTTGTTGACAGGAGGCCGCCATTCTTTGTCATGTGGCCCTCTCTGTATGTCTGCTTGGTGCTGTCATGACATGGTAGCCAGTTTTGTAAGACAGTGTAAGACACTCCTTCATTTGTGCAATAGCCTATGAATAGTATGACTATGAGTCATCCCTACTCAGTGTGGGAAAGGACTGCACAGAGTGTGACACCACTGGGGACCAACTACCACAAGAAGTTATGCCAGGTCCCAGCTTAGGAGAGTGTAGAACAAGCTGCACTTCATTGAAAGTAAGAAATGACTTATCAATTGGATGAAGAAATGGCTTGGGACAAGTATTAGATGGTCTTAGGGAACATTAGGAGTGGAGGGAAGGGCAGAATATGCAAAGGGGTCTTAAATCTCAGATGTAGAATATTTGGGAGATGTTAGAAAACTGCCTTTCTTACTGGAAACCTAGAAACTAAAGTATACTTGGGGAAGATTAGAATGGTCGTAGTGGGATGTGAACATCTCTTCTGGGACATGCCCCAGGAATGACCATACTGCAGAAGACCTTGTAAGCTGAATGTGAGAGTGATTGAGTCTTTTTTCTTTTTAAGATTTTATTTATTTGACAGAGATCACAAGTAGGCAGAAAGGCAGGCAGACAGAGAGGAGGAAGCAGGTTCCCTGCCGAGCAGAGAGCCCAATGCGGGGCTTGACCCTGGGATCATGACCGGAGCCGAAGGCAGAGGCTTTAACCCACTGTGCTCCGGGATTGAGTCTTTTACTAGATGGGGAAGCAGGTTTTGAGAGGGAGCAAGCATTATACCAGACCTGGTAGCAAGGCCAACCTAAATCAGCTTCAGCTAGGTGGCCAAGAGAACAAAAGGCAGCGTGATTTTAAAACGAAGTATAACTTTATGTACGTATGTAGGTACATACGTATATAATTTCTGCACCCAAAGTGGGGCTCAAACTCAAAACCCTGAGATCAAGAGTTGCATGTTCTTCCAACTGAGCCAGCCAGAAACTCCAAAATATAGCCTTTAATAGCATCAGTTCCACAGCATCTACTTTGAGGGGATAAGGGAGAGTAGCAGGGGGAGGAGTGAGATCTCCTGCTGGCCTCATGTGTGATGTCAGTATTTGGCTAGAGTTTAGGTCAAGTAAGACTCAAAAAAATCTTCATAGGTCTTGTATTATTTTACTTATCTATCCACCCAATATTTATTGATCGCTTACTTTATGCCTTGATTCGCTAGAGAAAAAACAAAATTGTTGAATTTTTAATTCATAAAATTATATGTTTCCCAAAAATCATTATCACAATACTGTGCCTCTGGAGCAAGTTACCACACTAGTCAGAGAAGGGAGCTAAAATTTGCTGGGAATGAAAGTCACACAGTTAACAAATGGTAAAACTGCAACTAAATTTTTCAGGTTGACCAGTCTGTTTGCCCTTTGGATCACATCTCCAAAAAATGATTTATCCTAATTTTTCTTAAAATGATAGTACTCTCTCCTCTAGTGCCTCACCAAGAAACTTTGGCTATTAGTTTCTGCTTTGCTTTGTTTTGTTTTGAGAGAGAGAGAAAGAGAGAGAGAGAGAGTGCAAGAGGGCAGGGGGAGGGGTGTTAGGGGCAGAAGGAGAAAGGGAGAGAGAATCTTAAGCAGCCTCCATGCCCAGCATGAAGCTTGATATGGGCCTCTTCTCATGCTGCTGAGATCATGACCTAAGCCCAAACCAAGAGTCAGATGTTTAACTGACTGAGCCATCCAGGTGCCCCAGTTATTGTGTCTTTTGAGAAGAGCCTTATTGTTCCAAAGGACACCTGAAGTAACCCTAAAGAAAATTACATTAAAATATTACCATACCTTACAAAAGTTAGACTTAAGTCTGCTTTTGTAAACATCTATTCTGGTGTTACATTGTAATAGTGAGGCTTCCTAGTAGATTGTGGGTACTTAAGCAAAAAAAAAATTTTGTGTACACAAAAAACCAGTTAAAAGACAGAGCTTTGATTATCAGACATAATTCTCAGTAAGATAATATATGTTGTTATGTATATATAATATATACTCAAAACAGAATATAATACTGTCTACAAGTAGATTGTCCGCATTGTTATGGGCTGGATTGTGTCTCCCAAATTCATATGCTGAAGCCCTAACCCTCAGAATGTGACAGTATTTGAAGATAAGTTCTTTAAAGAGGTAACTAGAGGAAATGAGGTCATTAGGGAGAGCCCTAATCCAATACAATTATTGTCCTTACAAGAAGAGGAGAGGAGGACAAGGGCAAGTGCAAAGGGAAGACCATGTGAAGACAGGAAGAAACAGCCAGAGGGGAGTCGAGAAGCCTCTGAAGGAATAACTCTGTTGATACCTTGATCTTGGCCCTCTAGCCTTCAGATCTGTGAGAAAATATATTCCTGTTATTGAAGTCGTCCAGTCTGTGGTACTTTGTTATAGCAACTCCAGCAAAATAATCCACACATTTCACAAACCAGGGGATTCAAAGTTGGAGAAGTAAAATGACGTGCACAGGTGTGTGACACTATTGGGCTCAAATGTGGGTTCATCTGACCAGAAAGCTGTCTCCTGCACCCCACCCCCAACAGAACATGCTCTGGGGAAATAATAAATAGTAACTATTGCTCCCTACTAATGAAGTAACTTTACATCCCTCCATCCCCTGCCACCCAAATGTTCTCCACAGTCCTTTGCAGAGCAAGTAACGGATGCCTCCATGGTTTCCAACTTCCACTACGGACTATGAGAATTTGTTACCTTGTTTCCAAAACATGACTATAAAAGCTTCACACATTTCAGAGGATCCAAGAGAACATTTTTGTTCCTAAGATAAACAAACATGTTGACTGGAGTTTCATTTTTAGTGAAAGTGGAGCCCCAAACTCCCTATTGCCATGCCTTTAATGAGCTTGGAACGCACATGGATTTTATCAGGCAGAATGAACTCTGGGCAGGTCTGTTTACTGGAACAACCAGATCAATGTGCTGATCCAGCGGGTGTGCTGGACAAAGAAAAGCAGACTGTTTGGTTCCAGGCTGTGTGTTGAGGACACTCCCCCATGATTGGCCCAGACTTTGTCTCAACGTTGGTAATCCCTTCCTTCCCTGACATTCAACCCAGAACCAGAAATCAATGAAGCAATTAGATTGTAAATAGGGTAGGTAGCCACAGTGCCATATTGTGTTTATTATTGGCCGCCTTATAAATAAAGGAGACAAGGAGTGTTTCAAATTCAAAAGGGGCCAAATGATTTCCCATGCAAGGAGATGGTAGGCACCCATGTAGATAAGCTCTTACTCATGTAGGTGGTGCCCTTAGCATTTACTTTTCCATTTCTCCCTTCCCAGCTTCTGGTATTTGGTCTTACTTAATATTTATAGCTTTTAAAATTCATCTTTTTTTTTTTTTTTTTTTAAACCACCAAACCAAATTGATTCCCAGCTTCTGGTATTTGGTCTTACTTAATACTTATAGCTTTTAAAATTCATCTTTTTTTTTTTTTTTTTTTAAACCACCAAACCAAATTGATTGCCTAATGCCCTCTTATCCTTCATCCGTGTGCTGGTGAAACTCTCCAACATCTCTAGACAGCACTTCTCTCTGAACTCCAGCCTTACATATTCAACAGTCTACTCAATATGTGTGCTCGGACATCTCATAAGCAACTCAACATCATAGGTACAAATCAAATTCCTAATCTTTCTCCTTGAACGAGTCACATGGAGTCTCCTTATCTTAGTTAATGACAACTTCAGTTCATCAGGCTATGATCCTTGAAATTGTCTTGCCTCCTTGTGTACCCTCAAACCCAAGACCCAATGCACCAGGAAGATCATGCTGGCCCTACGTTCAAGGCATGTCCAAAACCTTCCCTCCACCGCCTCTGCACTTCTGGTCAAGTCCTTCATCTCCTAATTGGTCTCCCCACTCCCTTTGTCTTTGACAGTTGCTTTTCATCTGTAGCCCCAGGGGTCCTAGGAGCCTAAGTCAGCTGAGGCTACTACCCATCTCAGTTCCAGGAGCTCCCAGGCTCATGCAGACTTGACACCACATCTACTATGGCCCATGTGTGTTTCCCTTTTTTCATTTCTTCTATGTCCTGGTCATGGAAGATGATCGCTAACATTTTCCTAGGCACATGAAGCTCCTTGCTGCTTCTCTGTCCGGCTGACAGAGTCCCTGGTAGCAGGGGTTTTGCTCTTGTTGTTCCTTTGCCTAGAATTCTCCTTCCCCATTCCATGATGACTCAAACTAGCTCACTATGACTCACATGATAAAATGTTCCCTCCCCAGACACCCAAACACTTAGTGACATCCATCCTTCAAAGTCTGCTCAGATATAACCTGTGTGAGGCATTTTCTGACTACCTGATTAAAACACTCCCCGTCCCATTCCCTTTCCCTGTTTTTCCACCTCTACGGTGCTTCTCATCCTCTGACATGATACACAATTCACCTATTTTGGTTGCAGCTCTGTGAAGGAGTGGTTTGTGTCTCTTGTGCTGATTGACATATCCTCAACCACTATAAGCCTTGCATGCAGTGGGTGCTTAATAAATACTTGCTACATGAGTGAATTAATGCAATTCCACCTATGCAATTTCTCTTAGATAGGAAAGTCCCAACTGCCTGGGAAGAAAGGATACACCCATGGTGGCTTGAGAAAATTCCCTTTGAATTCATCTAAATCTAGTGGGTGTTGTTTTTGAAGTTCCCTCTGAAGATAAGGTAAAGTTTTTATTTCTATCAAATATGTATGATTAGGAGGCTCTTCCTTCACTAGGTTGATCTCCATTCTTTTAGACATTAAATATACCCCTTGATACATTGAAGCATTCAGCAGATAGAGACCAAAGTCCACCAAACCAAATTGATTGCCTTCATTTCCTTTCCCGGAACAAAGCAAAGTTACCCATTTTTGGTTGGTAGTTTTTGAGTCTCTTCTTCTTTGATAGTCTTTCTCTGCATTTTATTTGATTTCATTTTATTTTATTTTAGTTGCTTTTGTACTCTCAGGACTACCATTATAAGGATTAAGGGAAAAGAAAACTAATATTTTTAATCAGTCAAATCCTTCCTGCTGCTCCTATCCATCTTTTGGGTTATTTCAGATTGATGACTTTGAAGGCACTCCCTTAGGATATGTGATAGGAATTCACTCTGCATTCTCAAGTCCCTAAGGGCAGAGTTCAAATTCTATAGAAAGGAGATTCCCAACAGCAACTGGGCCCAGTCTGTATTCCTAGGAAGGAAGAGCCCAGAAGCCTTTCTCACCTAGTTCTCCCCAAATCCGGTTCACTGCTATGCTTGGTCAGGTGCAGAGCTCTGGGAGTCAGCTTTGGAATCCTTCCCAGTGAAACTGTGCACCTTTCTTTGCCCTTCATGTCTGTGGAGCCTGTGGGAGCTAAGAGCTATCTGTGAGGGATGAGAATACCAAGGAAGGCTCTTCCCAAGGTGGTGAGCTCAGAGGCCAGAATTATAGCAACACCTCGAGCTGTACCTACAAAGAACCTTATGATTTAATTAGGTAAAGATTTAATTAGTGGAAAGGGCTCTCCAGACAGGGATAACTCTATAAAATACATTTTTGTAAAAAATTTATTTTTTATTTGAGAGGAGGGAGCACAAGCAGGAGGGAAGGGTCAGAGGGACAAGTAGACCCCTCACTGAGCACAGAGCCCATGGATGCGCTCCATTCCAGGACCCTGAGATCATGGCCTGAGGCAAAGTCCTAAGTTTAACTGACTGAGCCACCCAGATGCCCCTAAAATATTTTTTTAAAATTTTATTTATTTATGTGATGGACAGAGATCACAAGTAGGCAGAGAGGCAGGCAGAGACAGAGGAGGAAGCAGGCTCCCCGCTGAGCAGAGAGCCTAATATGGGGCTCCATCCCAGGACCCTGGGATCATTACCTGAGCCAAAGGCAGGGACTTTAATCCACTGAGCCACCCAGGTGACCCAATCCCTAAAATATTTTTAATGTGACTTAAAACTTTCCAATTTTGACTGATTAGAAAGCCATCTGAACTAATGAAATTTTAGAATTACAGAAAAAATTTTAAAACAAAATATTTGATCATATATTACAATAAACATAATATATAATTTTATATGATGTATAAAATATATATTTTATATAGTATATAATATAATGTACCATATATTAAAGGTATATAATATTTAATATACCATACATATAATATATATTATAATATCACATATAATACTTGATCAAAATATTTGGTCAAGTCCTTAAGTTAACAAAGGGACTCAATCAATGTTTATGGAATTAATTTAATGAATAGATAAAAAGTAGTTTTAAATTCACAATAGGACAGTCCTTTTATTTCAGAATTGCTGGCCTGGGTGATTATACTTGTCGGGAAATGGTGACATGGTCAGTTCTTATCTTCGGGGTGGCTAAAAAATTAGAGGAGGTCATAAAAATACATGTTTATAAAAAAATAAAAAAAAATTAGAGGAGGTCAAGGTTTTGCAATAGCTAAGAGGAGTTTCTAAAGAGTTCTTATCATTTCTAAGGATGTGGACAGCTGGAAAATGTTTGACCTGGGGAGGCTCTGTGATATGTGTTTGTGGAGGCAAGGTGGAAGTGTATCAGTTGCTGCAAAGGTCTGGGAAGGAGGCTTTTTCTACCTCAAGGGTCAGAACAGCTGGGAGGGCAAATCCAGAATGTTGCCCTAGGTCTGAGGGAATTGGTGTTGCTCATCAATGGCAGAGTTGCAACAGCTGGGAAGACCCAGAACTGGGGATTTTTTTTTTTTTTTTTTTTTTTAAGATTTTATTTATTTATTTGACAGAAATCACAAGTAGATGGAGAGGCAGGCAGAGAGAGAGAGAGGGAAGCAGGCTCCCTGCTGAGCAGAGAGCCCGATGCGGGACTCGATCCCAGGACCCTGAGATCATGACCCGAGCCGAAGGCAGCGGCTTAACCCACTGAGCCACCCAGGTGCCCCAGAACTGGGGATTTTAAAGAGGAAGAGAAACCAAGACCAAGTGGGGGGAAAGGTGCCTGTGGCATATCTCAGCCTGACTTGCGTGGCATCTGTTTAGGACACGGGTGGCTCTTCCAGCCTTTCTTCTCTAGGAAGCTCTTGGTGCCAAGTTGCCTGTCATCCCTCTAGCCCTTCCTGGTGCTCTCATTTCCCTCCAGGAACTTATGTCTATAAAATGCCATTCACCTCTTTCACAACAATCCTGCTGGACCAGTTCAGTTTGTTAAAAATACAAAAACACCCACAAAGAGCACTGGTAGAAGATGACGCCTTTATTAAAAATAACTATTAGGGATGTAAATAATGTACAGTAGTACTTCATGCTATGTGCAAAAGTTTTGTGTAAATAGGGTTTCGGCCAATCAAACCACATTGAAATTTTCCTATAAGAGTTTGCTATTTCATTCAAAAGGTCTACGATATGTAGAAGCACTGTGCCAGGCTAAAGCAAACAGGTTTTGAAAATGCAAATAACGGTCAGTCTTATTTAATACAATTTGTAAATATATATATATATTTAAGATTCTGTTTATTCATTTGAGAAAGATACAGACACAGAGAGAGAGAGAGAGCACAAGCAGGGGGAGAGGCAGAGTGAGAGGGAGAAGCAGACTCCCTGTAAAGCAGGGCTCAGAGCAGGGAGTCTGATGTGCGACTCAACTCCAGGACTCAGAGATCATGACCTGAGCAGAAGGCAGATAACCATCTGAGCCACCCTGGGCGTCTCAGGTTTGAATATTTTCAATCATTATAATATAATGAAATACATTAAAGGGAATAAAACAAATAAATGGTATAATTAATTAGTGTAAAGTGAACACCTGTGTAACCACCACTCAGAACATACCTGAACATCAGAAACCCCTATGGTCCTTCTCCTTCCCAAATGTAACAATAATCCTCAATTACCCTGACATCTAGTACTGTTTAGTTTTTCTTGCTTTTAACCTTTTATACATCAAATCAGATAGTTTATGCTTTTTTGTATCTGGCTTCTTTCACTCCTCATTATGTTAGTGAGGTTTGTTAGTGTTGTATTTATCTGCAGTTCATTCATTTTCTTGGCTGAATAGTGTAACATAAATTCCAAAATTAACTCATCCATTTTACAGTTTTAACACTTAGATTGTTTCCAGTTTTGAGTTCTTATAAAATGGCTATTGCATGCACGGGTACATGCCCAGAAATGCATGGTACAAACGGAGAGCTGTAAGCTCTGGGAGTTGAATCCAAGACAAAGCACTCAATAGTTGGCCCATGACCCTCCTTATTGTCTTTCCTGGGAACTATGTGTCCCCATGGCAAAGTTATAAGATGCAAAGTTGGCAAAGTTCTGGCAAAGTTGGTAAAGTTATAAGATGCAAGCACATTGGATCCTTGAGTCACCACTTGGAAGGAGCTGCCTTGGTGCAGCCATTATGAAATCAATACAGAGTTCCCTCAAAAAATTATAGAACTTCCATATATCTGGGAATCTTACTGGTGAGTGTTTATCCAAAGAAAATGAAAACACAGTGCAAAAAGATAACTGTGTCTCCATATTCATTGCGGCATTATTTATAATAATTGAGACATGGAAGCAAGTTAGGTGTCCCTTGATGAGTGAATGGATAAAGAAAATGTGTCATATCGGGGCGCCTGGGTGGCTCAGTGGGTTAAGCCGCTGCCTTCGGCTCAGGTCATGATCTCAGGGTCCTGGGATCGAGTCCCGCATCGGGCTCTCTGCTCTGCAGGGAGCCTGCTTCCCTCTCTCTCTCTGCCTGCCTCTCCATCTACTTGTGATTTCTCTCTGTCAAATAAATACATAAAATCTTAAAAAAAAAAAAAAGAAAATGTGTCATATATACACACAATTAAATATTACTCAGCAGTCAGAAAGAACGAAATCTTGTCATTTGTGACAGCATGGGTGGACTTAGAGGGCATTTTGCTAAGTGAAATAAGTCAGACAGTGAAAGACAAATATTGTGTGATCTCACTTAGATGTGGAATCTAAACAAACAAACAAACAAACCCAAACAAACAAAAAACAAACAAGTTCACAGATACAGAGAACAGATTGGTGGTTGCAAGAGGTGGGGGTGGGGTGGGTTGGGAGAAATGGGTTTTTTCAGTTTAAATAAATTGAATAAAACCTTTTTTTTTTAAATGGGCTATAGGATACAAAAACTAACATATGGTCAGATGTAGGGGTAGAGCAAAATTTTGTATGGCCTAAATCTTACTAAATTTGAGGGCCTTCTTTAGAGAAAAAATAACCTATTAGAAAATTAGGTATAAAAATAAATATTTATTTGAAAAGAGAAATGCATCACAAACTATAAATCTGAAAAGGTCAACATATACCATAAACTTCAAGAAAAATCCACAAGAAAACATTTTTTTTAAAGATTTTTTATTTATTTATTTGACAGACAGAGATTATAACTAGGCAGAGAGGGAGGAAGGGAAGCAGGCTCCCTGCCAAGCAGAGACCCCGATGTGGGGCTTGATCCCAGGACCCTGGGATCATAGCCTAAGCCAAAGGCAGAGGCTTTAACCCACTGAGCCACCCAGGTGCCCCTCACAAGAAAACATTTTAATACACTGTCTGACATACCTCCCCACACTGTTTTCCAACATTTTTTAGCTGCATATCCTTTTCTTCCAATTTTACTGAGGTAGAGTTGACAATTAAAAATTGTGTATATCTAAGGTATACAACCTGATAATTTGATACATAGATACATTGTGAAATATTCACCCCCATCAAGGCAATTAACATCATTCATCATCTCACACAGTTACCCTGATGTGGTGCCTGTGGTGAGAAATTGAAGCTCTACCCTCTTAGCAAATTTCAAGTATATGATACAATGTTGTTAATTATAGTTACATAGCTGTACAGGAGATCTGTGGAACTTAACTTATCTTGTGTAACTGAAACTTTGTGCCCCTTGAGCAACATCTCCCCTTTTCCCCACTACCAGCATACCCTTCACTTTTGTAATTAGGTGATATATCTTCCACGAGAGGAATGGGAATGTACTACACGTTGCAGGTGAACTTGCTGTTTGCGATCCCGGTACAGGTTTTTGTCCTCACAGACATAGGAAATCCTATCTATTCTATTTAATGTGATTTCCTCCGCATTTGTAATCATCTGTGCTGCATTTAGAGTACATTCCTGATAGGAGAGAACTCCCATTTTGATGGGGTGTAGTGGAGAGATTCAAAGGCTCTCTAGGACTCAACACTCCCAAGACGGTGTTTTATGATGTAAAAAATTGCCACAGACTAGCTTCTAGCTCTGTCCATCTCAAAACCTGTTGTTACTCCTTTGCTACTGGAATGCTTCCAGTGCTGGGGAAGGGAGGACTGTTCAGGTGGACACCAACCCGACAGACGGTGTAGGTGTGTCATTGGTAGCCCTTTGTACTGCTGGACGGCTAGGAATAACGTTATACATAGGAACTATCAAACCACATAAATACATCCCATGGGGTCAGAGCTAGCCAGGTGCCTGAGGGCTAAAACATAAAGGGATACCCATTTTTAAGGTCATGCAAATGCAAGGTTGGCCTCCCTAAATTTTGCTCCCTTACCTCACCCTCATCCTGGCTCTGTGTCCATTAATCACAAACAAAATGTGTCTCCAACCTCACTTTCCTTGATTAAAAAGTTCACAGCCACTTCAAAGCTGCTCAGTATAATGGGGAGTTAGAGTTGAGACAATGGACTTAACTGGTAGTGATCAAAATATGTTATTTTGGGGCACCCATGTGGTTCAGTCAGTTAAGCATCTGCCTTTAGCTCAGGTCATCATCTCAGGGTCCTTTGGAGCCCGGATTTGGGATCCCAGAAAGCAGATCCCTTTGGGAGTCTGCTTCTCCCTCCCCCTCTGTTCTTCTCTGTTGCTCGTGCTCTTGCTCTCTCAAATAAATAAATGAAAAATATTTTAAAAATGTTATTTTGCAAAATTTACAATTCACATTGCCAGGGCCCTTAGGGCCTTGGAAGGGGCTCTCTGCAAGTGAGTGGCCCTGAGTTCATGTACCTAGCCTCTTGATAAATTGACTTCCCCATTCCCACGTGGTCATACTTCCAAGACTGAGTTTATCACACCAGCTTATTTTTGCTTTCAGGAAATCAGTTAAGAGCTTAGTCTCTGATCACTAAATTCTACATCTGAAAGTAATATTACACTGTATGTGTGTGTGTGTGTGTGTGTTTACACTGTATGTTAACTAACTGGAATTTAAATTAAAAACTGGAAGAAAAAAGAAAAGAAAAGAAAAAGAACTGGATCTCTGGAGCTAGACTATTTGGGTTTGCATCTTGTCACTGCCACTTTATGTGTTGGTGAACCCTGAGCACTTTTTCAATTTGTCCGTGCCTGAGATTTTCTCATCTGCAAAATGGATATAAGTAATGTTAAGACAAGAGGAATTAGTTCAGGCAGAGTGCTTACAGCAAAGTGTCTGGCCCATAAAGGCTCAAGATGTATTGGCTATTGCTGTTACTGCTACTGTTGTTTAGCATTAGTATTCAAGTTAGTAATATGTGCTACTTCTCAAACCACACTGTGAACCCCGATGAGACCAACTAGACCTAGAGAGGCTGTCTTCTGAATGGACTGTTTGCTAAATGTAGGAGGAAGGCAGAGAGGAAGAAGTCAGAAGTAAATGGAATTCCCGACCCCGCTCCATTAATATTAATGTCACCAAATTTATTTAAGGAAAAGAAAAAATTTGTTCTATAAATTAATTTGCTGGCTCATGGCAAACCAAACGAGCATTAACACTGGACCTGACATCATTGTGCTCCCAGATGATAGCAGATAAATTATTTTAGCAGAAAAATCACAGGACGGGCTGTAGGCCGACTTTAAAAGTTGCCTTTTAATTCAGTCTCCTGCAGACACGTCCCCAGCACACTTCGTTTCCCCTTGGGTGGAGCACTGTGGTCAGCAAGGGGCCCCGGAGCACAGGCTGCGACCGAGAAGAGGAGGCGGGGAGCGAGGGGAGCAGGAGGAAGCTCAGGCTTCCCTGCCCGCGTGGGCGCAACAAGGCGGAACTGGCGGTGGAGTCGGTCCCGGCGCCGGGGGTGGGGGTGGGGATGCCGCCCTCGGCCACCCAGCTCCTCCAGGCGCCACGCCCCAGGACGGGTGTTCGGGGTCCTTCCCCGGAGCGGGCGTCCGCTGCCCTTGCGACCGCCAGCAGCAGCCGTCCGCGCTCCCCTCTAGCCCCGCGTAGCACCGCCTCCCGCCCGGGGGTGCAGGGGCCCGGCGCGCAGGCTGGGGGCGCTGTGGCCTCGGCGCGGGGACGGAGCGGACGGGCCGGCCCCGCCTCTTTCCCCTCCCCGCCCGCCCCCCACGCATCGTGTCGCCGGGAAGCCGGGAGGAGACCGAGCGCTCGAGCTCCACGGCGCTCGGCCCGCAGTCCTCTGCCCGCGCTGAGCAGAGCCAGGTGGCGCCGCCCGAACCCGGAGCCGCGACCGTCCCCGACCGCCTTTGTCTGGGAGCGTGCGGCCTGGAAGCGCGGCTCTCGGGGTCCCGGCCCGCGGCCACAGCGCCCGGTGACAGCTCTTCTCTCCCGGAGGGCTCCGGGACGGAGGGGCGGTGGGGTCGGGCCCTGCTCGCCCGCGCCTGCACGCCCGAGCGCGCGCCCCGATGCCCCCGCAGCAGAGGGACCCCGCATTCCCCGGCAGCTGCGAGGCGCCGCCCGTTCCGCCGCGCCGGGAGCGCGGGGCGCGCGGGGGGCGCGGGCCCGGGGCGCCGGGGGGCCGGGGGCGCGCGGGCGGTGCCGAGGGGCGCGGCGTCAAGTGCGTGCTTGTCGGCGACGGCGCTGTGGGCAAGACCAGCCTGGTGGTGAGCTACACCACCAACGGCTACCCCACCGAGTACATCCCCACCGCCTTCGACAACTTCTCGGGTGAGCCGGGCCGGGTGGCGCTCCCGGCGCGGGGGCGCGTGGCCGCAGAGTCGGCCGGCGCGGAGCCGAGGGCCGGGGCGCCGCGAGGAGGGAGCGCGGCGCGGGGGTCGCGGGTCCCCGAGGAGGCTGCGGGGTCGGCCGGGTTCCGGCTGTGGGACGCGGACCCGGCGCGGAGCGCAGGACCTTTCCCGAGCCTCGGGGACGGGCCGCGCGCGGGGCCACCCGAGGGAGCGCGGGGCAACGGGAATCCTGGGACCTGAGCCCGGCGGAGGGGGCGGGGGACCGGAGACCAGAGCCTGTGCGGAAAGAAACGAGACGGCAATTTAGTAACAATCAGGTGGAGTTCAGGTGGCCTGGTCAGTGGGCTGCGTAGGAAAGTTTCGTCAGGTCGTCGTTGCTGGCGCCGCTGCCGAGTTTCAGTGGGAAGGTGCCCCGCAGGTGCCATTACCTGGGGCCCCGAGAGCCAGTGCTTTTCCTTTCCGTGGCTTCCCTCACAGGGGGCGTCTCCGCTTTGAAGAGCCACAGAGAGGGCAGGAAATAGTTGATTTAGTGAGAACAGCACCCAGGGCTCAGGTTTGGATTACAGCTGGAGAGTACACGCGATTTCTTCTGGGTCCCCCTCCCGTGCTCCCACTTCCATGTCCCCCATTGGCTCCGTTTCTGATTCTTACTGTCTTTTCCGAGTCTCTCTGAGCTGTTTACAGCTCTTATGTATGGTGTGCTGTTATTTTTTGGCTGATGGAAACAAAGATAAAGGATTTTTCAGGTCTTTTTGAAATTTCCTAAAGTTAAAACCCACAGAGGCTAATGCGAAGCACTCTGTCTTGCTCTTAAAGAACCAAAAAACAAAACAAAACAAAACAAACAAACAACAAACAAAAAACCCCAACTTCTTGACCTCGAAAATCCCATGGTAAGGGCTTGCTTTCTTCCACTGTGTCTAAGGTACCCTTCATGAAACTGCTACACTAATGGGTTTCCACGCAGTTTTTTTTTTTTCCCCCTCCCAGCTGACTAGTGTAAATATTAAAAGCCACTTAGAAAGTTGTGCTGAGACCCACCTGCGTGATTAATTCAACTAGAAACCTCCAGGCTGTGCCCAGATGCAGGCCTCTGCCCTTTACCCCATCCCAGTGGAAAGGTGGGCAGGCTTTCTTTTCTTTTCTGTGTTAATCCTCCCTTTGAGCTGACACTGTGAGATAAGCAGTGCCCTCTTCTATAAACAGGACAATGCAGGCAGCCTGTGTTTGCTCATGTTCTCAAAACAAGCTACAATTTTATCATAAACCATGAAGTCTTGGAACGTTTCCCAAGGGAAAACAGAATTATTTGTGAGGTTTTCCACTGAGTTAAAATGGCAAGATTGGTTCCTATTTACACCCCCCAGTGTTGTTTTTAGGCTTTTTGAAACAAGTGTGATAGGAAAATAAATCTTCCCGGGCTGGGCAAAAAGGGCAGGCCTTTCTGGGGTGCGCCCTCAAACGGCTTAGGGATTGCAGCTTCAACCCTAGCCAGGCAGTGAATTGCTAGTCCTGGAGGGTTTGTAAACAAAAATGCCTCCATGGGGGTCTCCTTGTTTTAGGCAAGTCTTTAATTCATGAGGGGACCCAGAATAGCTGAAGGGTAGTTGCAGCTGAAACCATTATTTTCCTGAAAGGGGTTAAAAGACACCCCCTGATCCTTATTTTTGTCTTGTTTTTCAGCTGTGGTGTCTGTGGATGGGCGGCCTGTGAGACTCCAGCTCTGCGACACGGCTGGACAGGTTAGTGACTCATCATGGCTCAGTGCTGGGAAGGGAAGTGGCCTTTGAGAGGTCTCAGAATAACCTCCATCCATAACTGGGTTGTTCTAAAGCCTCATGAAGTGGTCCCAGCCCTGCCCTTCTCAGAGGGTGGTGGGCAGGGGGTGAGAGCTCTGAGCTCCTAAAGCAGCTTTTGGCTCAGCTTTGCATGGTCAGGACTGGGGGACAACAAGGTCAAGATCAGGAGTTCTTAAAGGAGTTTCTGATCTTAATTACTGCCTTGTTTTTATTAAAGAGTGTCAATGATGCTTTGTGTTCATTTCTCAAAGTAAGCTGGTGATAGGATCATTTTATTAGAGGTCAACAAGAAAACTATTAAATTTACTCAAGAAAAAGATGGAGTTTTTTTAAAAAAGATTTTATTTATTTATTTTAGAGAGAGAGAGAGAGAAAAAGAGCATGGTGGGGGGGCAGAGGGAGAGGGAGAGAGAATCTTAAGCAGACCCCACAGTGAGCGTGGAGCTGGACATGGGGGTCAATCCCAGAACCTTGAGATCATGACCCTGAGCTGAAATCAGGAGCCAGACACTCAGCCAACTGCACCATCCAGGCACCTGCCCCCCACCCCGTCCACCTGCAAGAGAAATGGATTGATGTCACTGGGTGACTATTTCTCTCCCTAAGCCGTGGTTGGAATCACTAGGGCCACCCCCTTCCTTTGAAGCAGAGAAGGAGTGGTCGAAGCTCCCTGAGCCGGGGGAGTGAATGAGCCTGGACGCAGTCTCTCCAAATCTTGTCTCAAGGGTCAGGCACTTGGATGACTCACCCAGGGAGGGATGGGTCCTGGGGTGTGCCCTGACGAGCTCCAAGGACTCCTCATTGGCCAATTGTCCCCTGGCACGGTGCTGGTCGCTGAGGTTTCCTTGTTCTCTGGGAGAACCCAGGGTGCCGTGTCTTGAGTTTGTCAGTTGGTCAGCATGGAGTCTTTCCTGTCCGCACTAGAGTTAGAGCAAATGTGGAGGGGCCCTCTGTAGGCGCGTGAAGCCACCTCACTTTCTGAGGCATTGTCACGTGGCCGTCTGTGTGTAAGAAGCCGGCTTTCCAGGATTCCCAAGCGTCTCATCCAGATGGCTTCCCTACCCTGGGATAGCAAATTCACAGGTTTATTTCTCAGAACTCAAGGTGCCACAAGACTGGGCAGCTTTGGTGCCCATCTCAGTGCTGGTTTGGCGGTGAGTGGTGGCCTTGCGTGTCCTGTCCCCTCTGTCCCGGAGCATCTCCACTTGTCCCTTCAGCGGCAGCAGAGAAAAGCAAACACACTGTGTATCTTCCTGCCTGTGGGAGGGAAAACTTAAAAAGAACACCGCTCTTCTAATATGGAATCTTTCCGAATACCCTTCTGGTATTTGTTATGAAAACTTAACTGCTTTGTATAAAGTAAGAATCTTTTTCCTACCACGTGTCTGACTTTCTGATCTTGGAAATGAGGTCAGAGTCCCCTGTCGATAAATGTAGGTGTTCCTGCTAATGCAAGAAGGGGTAGCTGAGCAGCCCAAGAATAAGACCGTGGACAGGAAGCCCAGGAGGCATGGTTCCTGGGGACCCTTGAGAGAAGAAGCAGGCAGATCAGTGCATACCCTGCCCATGAATGGGGGTTCCCCTGTTAGTGGTTGACTCCTGTCACAGACATGGCTTCCTGATTTGGGCTTCGAGGCCTAGGGCCTGCATGGTGCCTGGCACAGAGCAGGGCTTAATCAGGGTTTATAATGCAGACATGTAATGGAGTGCTGGGTCCTGGGGAATGCCACCTTATGCCCTGGCCTGCCCCTCAGGAGACTTAAAGTTTGTAGGGAACATAAGCCAGTTGGTAGAACTTGTGAAAGAAAGCAGGGAAGTGCCATAAGGAGGAAGGCAGTGTGGACTTGGGGTGCAAGACAGGGTCTGGGAGAAAAACCACTGGGCCATTTTGAAAGGGCATAGGACTATCACCAGAAAAACTTTGTGGAAATGATCCTGAATTATTGAAGCAGAGTTCGATTTTTTCCTTAAGATGGTCTGTTTAAAAGTTGGGAAGCACAGGAAGAATTTTGGAGATACTTCCATGAAAAAAGTTTATAATAGGGAAATAAAAGGACTTTGGTGCAAGTTGTTAAGTTTTAGTTTATTTGGAAATTATTCTTCTGGCCTCCTGGTGATGTTCTCATTGAGTTTTACTGTATTTTTAAACTGCTGTATTAGTAAAGTATACCTTACTATGTAATGAATGAATAAACCAATTTCAAGAACTATGAAAAGTATACAACTGGTAAGATAAGATTGTTTTTTTCCTCTACTCCCCAAGTATCCATTAGGACTTATTTCGACTAATAGCAAAGCCAGTCAGAGTAGTAGTTCTTTCCTACCTTCCTTATTCCTTAGCCCAGATCTGATAAACAGCCTTTTAAGGGACTTGATTGGTCACCTGTTATATTTCCCTAATGTTGACTCACTCAGTGAAACACCCTCCTCCTCCGGGCAGTCTCCGGGCAGTCCTCTGGATAGCCTTGTGGGCTTAAAGTGACTTGTGTGACTTGTTTCCAGCTCCAGGGGAGCATGAGCACAGGTAGTCCTCACTGGGGCCCAATTGCAGATTTCAGATGGAAGATCAGAGCAAGAATATGGCTCTACTGGCTATATTTAAATATATATATGTAAATATTTATACTTATATATGTTTTTATATTATATTTATTATATTTTATAATATATAATATATACATATATATTTATTTTATTTTTATATTTATATAAATATACATATATATTTAAATATAGCCAGTAGAGCCATATTCTTGCTCTGAACTTCCATATATATGTGTGTGTGTGTATAAACTAGAAATTGCTCTGAGCTTCCGTGTGTGTGTGTGTGTGTACACACACACATACACACTAGAAATTGCTTTTTGTGCCTTTAGGTTTTCTTGTTAGGGAGGTAGGTAAGCCCAGAAAATTTTATTTATTTATTTATTTAAATTTATTTGTCAGAGAGAGAGAGAGAGAGAGCGTGAACACAGGCAGACAGAATGGCAGGCAGAGGCAGAGGGAGAAGCAGACTCCCCGCCAAGCAAGGAGCCGGATGTGGGACTCGATCCCAGGATGCTGGGATCATGACCTGAGCCGAAGGCAGCTGCTCAACCAACTGAGCCACCCAGGCGTCCCAAGCCCAGAAAATTTTAAAAGGAGTTTTTAACACTGGACTCACAGTCTTACTCAAGTGAAAATAGATCAGAGACTGAGGACTTGGAGAACATACCTTTGGCATAAGAGAAGGGGACCATCACTGAAATAGGAAAAGGTGACTATGGCATTGCCAGGAGAAGCTGAAAATTCTTCCACCTTTTGACCCATGAGGCACTTGGAAAAATCCATGCTAAAAAAACCAAAAACTTATATTGGAGCTTGACCAACACTACCATCCAGTGGCTTGTCTGCCACGCCCTGTCCCTGACTGAATTCCGTATGTCGTCCCCACAGACCTGGCAGGTGTCTGCTGATCCCTGGGTCACAGAATACCTCTCCTGGAGGGGACATTCCAGTGGGCCTTGTCATGCACGTGCTTGCTGTGTTGATTTCAGCAAATAGCTAAGGTTTCTGGTCAGGCAGTGAGGAGGACGGCTTGATTTCTGCTGGCTCTCTGAACCCTTTAGCCAGAATCTTAGAGGTCCAGGGAGCCTGATTTCCAAAGCCCTGTCACAAGGCCCAGCCCCTGAGCTTGCCTTTTTTTTTATTGGTAATGTAACCCTAGCTCGCTGGGCACGGCCAAGGGTGATTGGCTTCCAACAGTGAGCTGCTGCTGCCCGAGGGAGTTGACCTTCCGCAGGGCTCGGTTTTGTGCTTTCTCTGAGGCCTCGGAGAACAGAGGCAATGTTTTATAGCAATATCTTCTTTGCTGGGCCATCATTGACCTGGTGGAGTTTCTGTGTTGATTCTTTCAGCACGAAGTTGGCACTATCTTTTTAACCATTGTGCATCGAATTCTGACAAGTGGCATAGACAAAACACCTGAGCCTTTGAGCTGGTTGACTTTAGTGCTGTTAGTCCGTTGTTACTGTACAGTGGAAAAACGGAGCCTCCAAGAAAGAAAGTGCCTTCAAGTAAAACAGATCCAGGTTTCCTTTATACCTGCAGAACAGCCACAGATGCAGAATCCTCTGCACTTAACTAGGAGTTGGTAAACGATCAGAGTATGCCAACGGTGTTCTGAGACCTGGATGACATTCCACTTTTTCATGTCATTAGGAAGATACCTGTCATAGGACACTTGTGTGAGGCTGGCACCCACAGGTAGAAATTATATTTTACTTTATTCATTTTTTATTTTTTAAAAGTTTTATTTTATTTAATTTTAAAGATTTTATTTATTTATTTGACAGACAGAGATCACAAGTAGGCAGAGAGGCAGGCAGAGAGAGAGGGGGAAGCAGGCTCCCCACTGAGCAGAGAGCCTGATGTGGGGCTGGATCCCAAGACCCTGGGATCATGACCTGAGCCAAAGGCAGAGTCTTTAACCCATTGAGCCACCCAGATGCCCCTAAAAGTTTTATTTTTTAACTTTTTAAAAAATAATATTTGTACCTGATGTTGGGCTTGAACTCACAACCTTGAGATCAAGCATAGTATGTCTTCTGACTGAGCCAACCAGTTCCCCCTAGTCCCTGATAGAAATTTTAAATAGGGATGAGATGATGTAAATATTTTCCTATGAGAGAGTTGAGTGAAAACTTTCAGTTCAATGATTGGGTCATGGTAGGCGACTATGAAGAAATGCTGATTTGGAGACACACATTCCTACAGGGACTGAGGACAGGTTTGTCTGTCTGTGGCCAAATCCCCAGGGCCTACACGGTGCCCAGAGGCCAGCATGCATCTCTGTTGAGTGGATGACCTTGGCAGGTATTTAGCAAAATGATGCTTCGTTGTTAGGATGAACTGTCATTATTCCATCCAGTTCTTGATACCCAGAGTAGGGT
Organism: Mustela nivalis; assembly: GCF_964662115.1. Lineage (NCBI taxonomy): Eukaryota > Metazoa > Chordata > Mammalia > Carnivora > Mustelidae > Mustela > Mustela nivalis. Next base: position 93,457,931 of record NC_139021.1, on the reverse strand, counting down.
GGGTATGCCCGTTCTTGGGTCCTTTATCAGCACAAAGCACGCTGCATGGAGGCCCCTGCTATTTGCAGGGAAATAAGAAGGGAAAGGAAGTTCACAAAAGAAGAAAGGAGGGAGAACAAGAGATCAAGCAAAAACAAAGAGGTATATCGAGCAAGAATGAGAATGTGTCAGCCAATGTGACATTGCAAGTCACATTGTCTTAGGTGACTTTGAGAGGCATAGGCTCTCTGCACTGCCAAGGAGAAGCCCATCAGAGGTTGTCAGCTCCAATTCTGGGTCTGTCCTTGTGTCTGATTGACATCATTCAGTGGCCTGTGCCTGCCCTAAGTGTGTGTGGTGCAGATGGGACAAGGCTGCCGTGAGGACAGGCAGGGCTGGATTCTTCAAGAGAGAGCTGGGTTAGTCTAGGGATCTTTGGGGTCAGACTGAGACTTGGGGATCCTTGTGACTGCTGCCTTGATTTTAGAAGAGTATCTAGATTCCAGATTTGGAAGAGTAAAGCTGGGTTACTCTAAGCTGAAGCCTGGAGAAAGGAAATTTGATTTTCATAATTCACCTACTATCAGTGCTTTTTCTATGGTAAGTTGCCAGAGGGCCGTGGCACTGGTGCAAATGTCGAACGCCTGGGGCAGGTTTGGGGGCCTGGCGGTGCAGGAGCCCTGCACAGGTAAGCAGCAGCATCGCCTTCTGAGGCCCTGGCCTGTCCCTCCATAATTGGACCTGGCAGACCCTTTCAAGAAAAAACAGTAAAGTGGTCTCTTTGCCGATGAGACTCGATTGAAGAGGTAACTCTCGGCTGCTCTGATTGGTTGCAGGATGAGTTCGACAAACTCAGGCCTCTTTGCTACACCAACACGGACATCTTTCTTCTGTGCTTCAGTGTGGTGAGCCCCTCCTCCTTCCAGAACGTCAGTGAGAAGTGGGTGCCGGAGATTCGATGCCACTGTCCCAAAGCTCCCATCATCCTCGTGGGGACTCAGTCGGATCTCCGAGAAGACGTCAAGGTCCTCATCGAGCTGGACAAATGCAAAGAGAAGCCAGTGCCCGAAGAGGCGGCCAAGCTGTGTGCCGAGGAAATCAAAGCTGCCTCTTACATTGAGTGTTCAGCCTTGACTCAGAAAAACCTCAAGGAGGTCTTTGATGCTGCCATCGTCGCAGGCATCCAGTACTCGGACACTCAGCAGCAGCCAAAGAAGTCCAAAAGCAGGACTCCAGACAAAATGAAAAACCTCTCCAAGTCCTGGTGGAAAAAGTACTGCTGTTTCGTATGATGCCGGCCGGGCGCCTGACGGGTGGACTTAGACGGCGTCCGCGGTAGAAGCTATATTAGCTGAAGGACCCCTGTCATCGTGTAGGAGCTGTAGAGACAACGTGCGCACGCACGTGTGTGTATGCGTGTGTGTATGCGTGTGTGTGTGTGCACGCGTGTGTATCATAGCTGGAGTCTCAATTTATGTCTTCTCTCTTGTCTTTGATATTCTTGTGTGTTTGAGCTTAGGGACGAGCTAATCATTAATTACACAAGATGTTTTTGAAGTCAGTGGAGCATTTTTTGTTAACTCTGGAAACATAGAGCTCTAGACCTCTGCATTAATTTATATCTAATTTGAAAAAGATGCCTCAAATCTGGGTGTCAAGAATGAAATCTTTTTTTTTTGCTGTGTTATAATGGACCGAAGAACACAAGAAGAAAATGATGTGGTTAACCCTCGTCCCTTGACCAAGGGCTCCTTCCTGTGAGTGCGTTACGGCCCCTGGCCAACTATGGTGAAAATCACTCTTAGCTCTGAGACTCCACACACTTTTAAAAAACTTTTTTAAGGAACTAAAATCTGAGGGGGAAAAAAAAAAAGAGAGACCTCTGCCTCCAAGACCTCAAACCAGTCACTTTTGTCATAGGTGAATACCTGATTGCTTCCAATTGAATATCAACCTGCAGAGAATGTGCTACTGGACTCTGGCACTGGATACACCGGAAAGAAAAAGTTGTTCGTTGGGATTTTTCATTCTTAGACCAGTCGTGTTGACATCATACTAACATAGCCAACATGCCTTGTGGAGTAAAGCAAGTATTAGAAGCTCTTATGTTTCCTGTGGGGAGTGACTCGTGTTGAGATCAGAATGTGATATTTGCTTGTTTGTGTGCCTGCACCAAACTGCCTGAATCCCTGGTGGTTAGAACACTAGGGAACGTCTATCGGAATTGTCTTAAAACTTCCATACTGTTTAACTTAGCCCACCTGCAGGGATGTGGACATGCTTGAAAGGCCTGCAGCAAGCATTTGTAGGAGACAAGGTATACTTTTTTCCCCTTAAGTCAGCTGAAATGTACACACACACACACACACACATACATGCATATGGCTGTATTTGCTGCTGATTCAGACTTTTAAACAGTTAATGAAAAAAACCCAGCCACAAAAACAGATGTGAGGGAAGCTCAGCTTCCTCTTTTTCTTACTTTTTTGAACAGATCTCTTTCTGATTGTATCCCTTTCAGATATGATTTTAAGTATACCTTGACACAGTTTTGAGACCATCTTAAAACACGAACATCTCTTAAAACCTGTTTTAAACCCGAATGTCTCTTGAAACCTGTTAAAACCACCAGTTAAAGCCACAGATGCCTTTGAGGGACCTGGCAGAGACCAGGGCTAGGAGTCAGAGGGCCCCCCAGGGGGCGGGGGACCACAGCTCCCCTTCTTGGCTGCATCCTTGCTGGGGGACAGCCGGGAAACCATGTACTTGTGAAACATTTGTGTTCTTCAAGGTGACAGTTTCTAGGGCTTCATCTTTCGGAGAAAAAAAGTCCCCTATCAGCAAAGTAAGTTTTTCTTTACTTCATGACCGCTGTGATTCTGAGATGCCAAAAGGTGGCCTAACCTGTGACTTACAACGTCTGGTTGCGCTGGGTCAAGCAGAGTTACCAAAATCAACTCGGCAACTAGGGAAACTTCCGTAGAGCCGGTGGATAGAAGTCTTACCTTTCTGTCGGTCTTGTGTTGTCTTTTTTATATTTAAAAAAGCGAATTTGTGTTTTCCTATAGAAGAAGTAAAAGATTGAGTTCGGGGCTTCTTTGATTTCTGTTAGTAAATAAAATTAACTGGTTTCTCTGTTGAAAAACAAAAATACTTGTATTGGTCACTATTTATTTTTCTTCGGCTAGCCGTCCTAGTTTCCCGAAGCGTCTAGTTCTAGCCTGAGTGAGTAAGATGACGTCATGTGCCGAAATGCTCCAAACAGATGCTAAGCTGGGCTGCCCGGCTCACCTGCTTCCCAGGCTGGGCTCTGCCTGCTCTGGGTGCAGCGATAGGAGTGGCGGGAGAGCTACTGGGTGAGTAATTTTAAATCGTACTTTTGTATTTAAGCAAAGGTCATGGAGTACCATGCAAATTAATTTTTAAGATAGAACACAAGACTTGAAAGACATTTCATACACGCGACAGCATATGGGGCTGCTGTTGGTCCTCCCGTGGGGTGGGCCACTGGGGGAAAGCTGGCAGGGAACATGCCTATGTTAAGTTTTACTTAAGTGGTTTATTTTTAACCCAACTCAATAGAATCCCGTACCATTAGCGCAAAAAATCTAGAGGGTTGACCTTTAAACACAGCCATTTTTAGCATGTTGCTGCATTTTCTAGACTAGTAAAGGTATGATTGGTTGTACTTGAGGCTTTCCTCCATTTATCTTTCTTTGTGTGATTGGGCAGAAAAGTTCTTAAAAGTATGTGCTTGAGTTAAACATGAAGTTGATTCACTTCAAGGTGCAAACACTGTTAAACTTGCAGCTTGGTTTTGCAGACAGTTTTATGAGTGGTGCTTTAGGAAACGCCACTCTAGCTCACCTCCTACAGTGTAGGCCAGTCATAATTGAAAAAACCAATAGACTCCCAACCTGTTTTATCACTTTTTACCATGTATGTGGCAATGAGCCTTTTGCAATATTATTCTCTGTGCTTGACAGACTTCAGGAGAAGCCATCCAGGTATGACATGAGCCAAAACGAAGGCTGTCGTAACCTGGTGCCTTACCAAGTTGTGCATCTCTGTTTTCAAGTGTAAATGATGTTGAGTAGAATGTTGACCTTGAAAATGCTATAAGTGAGGTGGTATGAAATAAATTCTGACCTATGGATATAACTGCTCTTGCTTTTTCTACCAAGGAATGTCAGTGGGAGTGAATAAAAGCTTAGCCGCATCAAAAGCAGCCTGGTTGGGAAGCGTCATGGCGGCCACCAGAGGCGTTTGGGGAAACATCCCTGACCAACGTTAAACGCTTCCTGAATATGGGGTTTTGAGAATTGGGGGTCACAGTCTGACATAAGCCCTCTCCGACTCTGGGTCTGTAGTGGATCGTGTGCTGGTGGCCCATGTGTGTCCCTGGCAGGAATGCTGTTCTTGGAGCCAAACACGGGGGCCCAGAGAAGCACTTAGAGTGTGATGATGGGTAGGTCACTAGATCTGAGCCTCAGTTTCCTTATGTGTGAAAGTACTGCTTTTCTTTCCAGGCTACTTGAATCCTGAATGAGAATCCATGGGCACATGTGGGGTCAGTGTCCGAGATCTCTAAAGGTGATGGAAGGGATTAGGCCATGAGCCTCGCCAGCTTTATCAGCAAGGCCAGCAAGGCTCAGACGTCTCCATCCCTGAGGGATAGGGAGTGCCCGTGTGGTATATGTGAACTTGCGGTCAGCCTTCTCATCACACCACCAGAATGTGGCCCTTACCCCAGGTAATGTGGTGCTGATGGCAGGACCATTCTGAGAGGCCAGATGTCATCCTGCTTCCGCCCTTAAGCCTCAAGGGTGAAGGGCTCCTGGTCATCTACGAAAGGATGGGCCTGTTGCCCTCATTCCCCATGGTGCCTCTGTGGCCAGGCCTTGCCTCTCGTATCCACCGAACATTCAACCACTTTGCTGTGAAGAGAGCAGCTAAAATTACTGCTGCTGATACCCAGCTCACCGTCCTTGGCCTCCACTGGCAGCCTAATCCCAGCTCAGAGGACCCGGAAGTTTCTCTTCAACCACACCCTGCTTGCCTTCCCAGGATACATGGACAGAGCCCCAGTCCCTTTAGAAGGGGTCAGGGAATGCTTCATGGCGACATTTCCAAGACCTGAGGGAGGTGAGAGAATGACTAGTATCTGAGAGGAAAGTGTTCTGAAGGGGAAACAGCAGGCGCAAAGACCTTGAGGCAGAGCAAGTGTCTGTTATGTCCTGGAGGCCAGTGTGGACAAGACTAAAGTAGTGCAGGGAGAGGAGCAGGAGATGACCTAGAGGAGGGGAGAAGGTCAGGGAAAGGATGAGGTTAGAGAGGCCCCTGACGTCAGGGAGGGCATGGTGTGGTGGAAGGGCCCGGGAGGAGAGGGCTGAGCTCCAGAGTCAGACTCTTTGAACTTGAATCTTAGCTCTGTCACTTACTGGTTGTGATTCCTTAAACAACTTAGATTTCTGTGTCTAAACTTGAGAATCTATAAAGGGAATAGGCCCGGCTCCTGCCTCAGTGGTCTGATGGGGCTGCAAATGTGAGCTGCTCAGTCAGTGTCTGCTCTGATAGGTCTTGTTGCCCAGTTCTGTTCACCTCTCTCACAGTAGGCTGCCTAGGTGATTTACATATGACTGGCCCCCAATGGCTCTTGTCTTCAGCCCTACTAATTTTTGTCAGCCTTATGCTTTATATGGATGATAGCACCTTTATTTTTCATTTCCACTCATTTTTACGTAATAAGAGCAAAACAAGAATTACTCCAGCAGTTGCACAGGCTGACTCTGGAATGGAGATGCTGCAGGGACTGTTGGGGGCTGGCCATGGGTGGGCAGGGCCCTGGGCCAACTCCCTCCGAAGGGGAAGGTGGAATTGAGCTTCTGAAGGTGGTGTGCTGAGTTGGACTGATACAACGAAGTAAGATTTGTGTGAAAGTCAGGGATCATGCGTCCAGGGCGTCTGGCCCTTGACTCTTTTCATGCAAGAAGTTTTACGCTTCAGATGAGCATGAGCAGCTATGTGAATCTAGAGCCATTTTTAGAATCCTTGTTGATCAGGCCAGCTCAGCCAACCAGTTTCCCCCCTGCAGTCCTGCCAGTACAACTGAGTCCCGAGGAGACCCAGTCCGCGTGTGGAAGAGGCATGTGGTCGAGAACCCGATGTTGATCTCCAACCTGATGTCTGTCATCTAAGGGGAAGCTGCGTTCCAGAGCAGAATATCCCTTTTCCATTCATTCGCCTCCCGAGGGTCCCACAGATACTTCCAAATGTGATGCCTTCTGTGAGTTTCCATTCGTGACTGCAGCGAATCCCACAAACTTAGTGGCTTAACATGATTGGATTTCTTACCTTACAGTTGTGGAAGTGAGAAATCTGAAATGGGTCTGGCTGGGCTGCAGTCAATGTGATGACAGGCCTGCGTTCCTTCCTGGAGACTCTCAGGGAGCCATCTTCTTGCTTCCCTTGGCTCTCGAGCCTGCCTCCATTCCTTGGCTCAGAGCCTCCCCCACTTTCAAAGCCAGCCATGGCTGGTCAAGTCTTTCTTCGAGGGCATCCCACTGACACTGACTCTGCCACCTCTTCTTCCCTCCCACCCCCCACTTTGGGACCCTTATTATTATATGGGTTATATATATTATATGATTTGGAGAGTCAGGGTAATTTCTCCCTGTCAAGGTCCATGGGTTAACAATTTTAATTCCATTTGCAACCTCAGTTCTGCTTTGCCGCATAACGCACGCCATCCCAGGATCTAAAGTGTAGGATGTGAATGGGCATCCTTGGGGGCCATTCTCCTGACCATACTCATGGCCCGGAGGTTAGTTCAGTGCTCCCCAGATCACTGGCGCCTCTGTATTCGTTTTCTTCGGGAATGTTCAGAACAGCAGTCAGTGGCCGTCATAGTCAGATGTGTGCAGCGTTGGCAGGCCCCCCCGGGATGTAGCTGGCTGCTGAAGTCTTAGGTCATCCCTCGTGAGGGTAGAGTTACCGACTATTTCTGGTCCCATTGGCGAAAACACCCATCATGTGACATGGTAGAAATCTTTTCTTACCTTGATATCATTAAACATGCAAATCTCCTGTCTCTCCTTATTCTGCACCACAAGCAGCTTTGTTATGATTTTGCATCTCGGGGAGGTCCCCAAAGGGAGGGAACGCAGTGATCACACCCAAGGGCCTCAATCTCTCTTCCCAAGACCGCGTTCTGATTAGGATTTGGCCTGAACTGGGGAGAAAATGTAGTAAAAATGGCAATGGGACTATTTTCCGTATTTGCCTAGTTTTGCAGAAACAGGCTCCATTTTTGCAGAGCTGTTTCTAGCATTTCCTCTTCCTCCAACAGTGGGAAGGGTAATGTTCATTTGGGTCCGGTGGCTGTGACTGTGGAAAGCATTTTCAAAAGGGTGTGGGTTCTGATAGTCCAAGCACACTGCTTTGGAGGGTTTAAACTGAAAGCACAAAAGGGACTTAGACATTTGAGAATAGCCCTTAGCACAGAAGCTTTCGGGAGTGGCGCGGGCCTCAGTCATACCTTGACAGATGCTGGATAATCATCGGTTAGGGCTTAATTTAAGACAAGTGCCGTATTGTACGTGGCTGGTGGAAGAGAAAGTCGTGTGCTTCAGGAGTAAATATCAAAACTGATGGTTTACCGTGGACATCAGGAAGCCTGACTACTCCTGCTTGTCATGGATTTAGAACATAGCTGACCCAGCCGGTGGAGGCTCAGTTCCACTTTGAGTCTGTTCCACTGTCTAAAGAGGTGTTTTTTAGGAACTTAGAACTCTGACACCTAAAACATCATCACCCCCAGCAGGAACAATGGAACAAGTTTGGCTTGCCTTACTAATTTAGCAAGTGTTTTCTTGGTAAACATTCAGAGAAATCACACGGACACCAAGTTACTGAACCCCAGACGTCTCCCTCCGCTTTGATCTTCTTGTTTCTCCCTCAGCTTACTACTTGTCATTCTGTAATGACATCTCTGGACAGATCACAGAGCTGGAAGGGCTGGACACAGGCTCTGGTTGCCTCTTCCTGATCTCAACCAGACAGATAAGGGGATTTCCAACCCGTATATTTGATCCACAAAATTTACTTCCTTTGTCATTTTATTCAGGATCTAAGGGATGAAAGTGAGGTTGGGGCCATTGGGTGAGTAATAATTGCCTTTATAACAACCTTCAATAATTATTAAGATCGTATTGCTGAGGGCTCACTGAGAGTTAGACACTCTCCTGTGTCCTGTGTCACCAGGCCTTTAATTGAAACCACCTCACCTTTATCCTCAAAACTGATTGCCTGTTGTTGAAAGTCAGGGGTTTCTGTATCAAAAGGGAAAAAGTGGAGGGAATCAATTATTATTGGGGGAACCAGGTGGTGGGTATTAGAGAGGGCACGGATTGCATGGAGCACTGGGTGTGCTGCAAAAACAATAAATACTGTTACACTGAAAATAAATTAAAAAAAATGAAAAAAAATACTACTTTGTAATGGGAAATGAGATAATTATATAATCCTTAAAAATAACATTAAAGATAAATGATTTGTTGAGATAACTGAAATAAAGACAATGAAGTTGCATCTATTGACAAAAAAAGAATTATTTTGATGAAACAGTTCAAAATTTTCTTACACAGATGTTGGTAGAGGAGCTCAGGAAACAGAATGGGTTTATAAGAGAGAACTGAAATTTATGAGTGACCTTCACATATTGAGCATGTAAAATATTTTACTTATTACTGTAACCTGCCTAAATCTTCTCCTGACCAATGTTATGAATGGAAAATTGAATACATCTCTTCTAACCTCATACCTCCCATGGGGAGCGTGTATCGGATTGGTTGCTATTGTTCTCATTTATTAGAGAAACAAAAGGACTAACTGGCTAAGTAAGGAGCTCTGCATGAGTTAGTGGTAGAACCATTAATCAGTGGGTGTTATTTTAAGCCTGAATTTCCCTTTTCCATATCTGCTCTCATATAGAAGATACAGAGGGACCTTTAAAACCACCAGTAGGGAGGCACTAATTTAATGATCTATTTCTATATAACAAGCCACCCCATCCCTTGGCTTAGGAGATAAAATAACAGCTGTTTTTTTTTTTTTTTTTAAGATTTCATTTATTTGAGTGAATGAGTGTGCAAGTACGCCAAGTGTGCAAGAGGGGGGTTGTGCAAGAGGGGGAGGGGCAGAGAGAGAGGCCAACTCCCCACTGAGCAGGGAGCCGGACATGGGACCCGATCCAATCCAGGGGTCTGGGATCACAAACTGAGCTGAAGGCAGTCGCTTAACCAACTGAGCCACCCAGGTGCCCAAAACAACAGCAGTTTATTCCTTCTTGTGATTCTATGGGTTGACTGGGTTCTATCGAGGTCCCCCGCAGCTGGGAGCTCGACTGGGGTAGACTCTGTAAAGAAACCCCGGTCTCTGTCCTTGTCCCCTCTCAACTTCAGTGTCCAGCCTGAGTTTCTTACAACATGGAGACTGACTCCCAGGAGGGAGTGGGTGAGGAGAGAACGCCCCGGTATGCAGCCCCGGTGTGCACAGACGGACCAGGCATGTTTGTGCTGTAGTTGCTAAGGCTCATGGGTCAAAGCAAGTCCCAGAGACAATGTGGGTGGCAGGTGGAAGTTGCTGCACGAGCATGTGAACCTGGGAAGGTATGTTTATTCGAGGATTCACATGGGAAAGGAAGACTCCGAGGCTGCCAGGGCTGGTGGGTCTGTTGGGCATGTCTGTTCCGCATGAAGAGAGGCGGATTGTAAATACGATGGTGCATGTGGAGAATGCAACTAGCCTAGCAGCCAGGACTTCCAGTGATGAAAGGTGTGTTTGTCATCTGTATTATTTCAGTGAGGGTCTGACTGTGGTCTGAACCCCTCACTGAATCTTCTTCCTTTGCGGAGAGAGCACACTGAGAATGGGTGAAACCGGCACCTTGCCGAGTGTACAGACAGCTGGATGGGAGGAATTTGGGTACTTCTGTTGTTTCCATCTGTTGTTTCCATATTTCTTTTTCCAGCAAAAGAGACAGATTTCAGCTGCATTTGGACAAGTGGATTGACATAGAGCACAGGGTATATGAAGCACTTTAACTCCCTGGTGCACCTGGGTGGCTCCGTCGATTACGTGTCTGCCTTCGGCTCAGGTCATGATCTCAAGGTCCTGGGAGCCTGCTTCTCCCTCCCTTCTCCCTTCCCCATGTGCACGCTCTCTCTCTCTCTCTCAAAATAAATAAAATCTTAAAAAAAAACTGTATCACCACTGCTACTGTGATTATGAATAGTAATATTCTACGCAGGACTGAAATTACTTTCAACCATCTGTTAAGTACCCGTTTCCCAAAGCAATAGAATGGGCTCCCAGAATGGCTGGTTTTATTCCCACGCTGCTCCTCCCCCCCCCCCCCCCGAAGGCATTTCCATAGGTACTTGGGTCCCAGGACGCTGTGAGGCCATCTGGTTTTGACTGTCATTATCCTTCTGCCAAGCCCTGTTCATGCTCCTGAGACCATAGTTTGCTTTTGTCTTGTGTGCAGTTTCTAGTGCCGGCATTGGGGATTTAAAGGAGAGTTTCGATTGCCGGCGGGCGGCACGCCCACAGGAGGGGCTGCATGGCACAGAGCCGAGAGGAATGCCCCGGGGTTACCAGGCTTCCAGAGTCCACATCCTGCCTTTGCCACTGACCAGCTCTATACATTTCGAGAACAAGTTTACTTGGCCTTTCATTTCTTCAACCTCAGCAGTAGGTGAAGCTATGAAATCTCCATTTTCCCCTTTTACCATTATTTTAAGATAATCACTCTTCAGCCTTGATTTCTACAGGCTTAGGAGGTTTTATCTTAAGCAAAATCAATGTCAAATTAAGTAATCAGTGATTTTCACTAAATTCCACGTATGGACAATTTTGACTTCAGCCCCTGGTTTATCTGGTCCATGTGCACGGGGGCAAAGGCCTCCTGGCAGCTTCTGCCCAGAGACATGGAAAGAGGAGGCCGCTGTGAGTCTCGGGAGCCTGGCTGGCTGAATCATGGGTAAATATCACTTTTTCCAGGAAGACAGAAAATCTCTCCCTTTCGGACGCATGAGCAGTGCAGTGAGTGGACTCTTCGTGAATCAAAGCCAGTTAAAGGCAAAGCAAAAGAAAAAGATAAAGGAAAAAGATGCAAGTAGAAGAAAATAAGGAGATTGGTTACGGTGAGTTTAGGCTGCGAGAGTTGGTAGGTCATTCTCTCTCTCAAGAAGAGAATTTACTAGGCACTGTGTGTGCATGCAGCTGTGATCCCGAATGCCCTTCAAGAACTTTCTGTGCTGGATACGGAAATTCGTATGGAGATAAACATGCCCCCTCTTTGATCCGTTCCTACTGAGATTTCCCAAGCTAATTAGTCTCTTTGGGGGAGACAGGGTTATCTCTTATTGACTCAATGACAATTAACTTTTTAACAACAGTAACCTTTAACCACAAATGTGCTACAATTTACACAATATCATAATAGCATCAACTGAAAAAGATGTGTCAGTCCTCAAGTGCTTATTAATCAGGGACCTTTATCCCCAAAGAACTGTGTTGAATTCAGGTCCGCCAGGCCTTGAGTTTAATGATTTAATGCATAACTGATGTGGGAAATGTTATTTCTGTGCATGTGGGTGCTGTGGGATGGAGGATAAAGAATGAGAGAGGGAGCACCTGGGTGGCTCAGTGGGTTAATAAACCTCTGCCTTTGGCTCGGGTTGTGATCTCAGGGTCCTGGGATTGAGCCCCGCGTCGGGCTCTCTGCTTATCGGGGAGCCTGCTTCCTCCACACTCTCTCTGCCTGCCTCTCTGCCTACTTGCGATCTCTCTCTCTGTCAAATAAATAAATAAAATCTTAAAAAAAAAGAATGAGTCGGGAGCTGTGTGTTTAGAAAGAAGTTGTGTTTAGAAACTACCATTAATAGCTGTTTATTTGGGTAATTTTAACTCATGAAATTAATATATTCTCATTATAAGAATATTGGAAAAACTAGAAAGGAGAAAAATAACCATAGCCCTATCACCCAATATTTGGTATTTTTATTCCAGTCTTTTATATACCTATGCCTCCCCTTCACCATCCCTTTCTGTCTTTCTAACTCCAACTATCATCAGACCCTTTCTTAAAAAAAAGATTTTATTTATTTATGAGACACAGAGAGAGAATAAGCAAATAAGTAAGGGCAGAAGGAGAGGGAGAAGAGGACTCCCCACTGAACAGGGAGCCCAAATGTGGGGCCCGATCCCAGGACCCCGAGATCATAACCTAAGCCAAAGGCAGACACTTAACAGACTGAGCCACCCAGGTGCCCCTGCATCAAGGATTTAGGTAAGGGTCTAAAATGCCTTTAGTAGCAGAGCCCCTCTGAGGGGCGATAGTGTAAGAAGGGGTTCAGGTCAGGGCTCAGACCCCTGCTCTGCCACATCATAAGTGTGGAACCTTGCACAAATTACTTAATTCCTCTATACCTTAATTTCCTCAGCTGGGGAAAAAAAGAAGTCCTCCTTCAAAGGACAGCTTTGAGAACAAAACAAAGAACCAGGAAGGAGTTCTAGATAAAAAAAAAAAAAAATCTCGTGCTTCCTAACATTTGATGTGGTTGCCAGGCTTCTGAAAATTCACCAGATCCCGGAAGTTCTGAGGCTGAGAGCTGGCTCGGGATAGGATCATCAGTTTAGCTCAACTCGGTTTGAGGGTTCTAACCCAAGGTGTGGGATGGCAATCAGTAGGCGAAGTGTCACTGCTTCAGGGGAGACACTGTGCTGGTCAGTAAACCGAGCATAAACGGGAGGACCCGTGATGGGTCGTCCTAGGACAAGGCGCTTTCTTTCCTTCATGTGGTCATTGCCTTTCTGTCTTCTCTCTCCCTCTGTGTCATTTGAGGTCTTCCGGGAGGCAGACGAGGAGCAGGGGTTAGGAGTGTGTGAAGTTTACTGGGGAAGTGGTGGTTATGGATGATAAAAGGGAAGAAGCAGGCTGCATTGGGCCACCACAGATGGTGACACAGGTGGCACAGGCTTCGTCAATCTGAGGAGAAGCTCCAGAGCACTCATACCCTTCAAAGGGTCTCCACTTTGGGCAGGAGGAGCCCCATCCTTGTACCCAACCCTCTCAGTCAGCTGAAGACTGCCTGGGAAGAGCACGCCCACCACCCTCCACCCACCCTCTGCGAATGGCTGCTGGTGGCTGGGGCTGTCTTGTTCTGTGTTCTCCCAGCAGGGCTGCAAGTTCTTTTGGGGGTCGGGGAGGACGGGAGTGAAGGCCCGTGGCTGCCACACCAACTTAGTAAATCTGAGAGGTCTATGTGCTCAAAATTCAGTCATGAAAACAGCGACATGAATTGGACTCTAGTATGTACTCGATGGTATTTTAAATAATTGTACTTAAGCTTCAAAACAACCTTGAGTTAACTTTTATTTTCTACATCTCCCAGAGAGTTTAAGTAATTTGTCCAAGTTCAATGGCTGCAAAACGGCAGAGCCAGGGGAGTCAAGTGCATGAAATAAAATGATCATCAATGCAGGGCAGAAACTTCTCTTAAATTCTTACAGACATAGAAGATGTGAATTTAGCTTATCCAGATAATATAGGGATTTTGCCTTGGTCACAGCATGTGGTGGGAGGGAAAGAGTGGACATGGGATATTGAGCTAATTACATTAACGTAAAACAGAGGACGGAGTGTGTGGTTAGAGTGGGACCTCATGGCCACCTGCCTCCAGATTACTGGCCTAGAGAACCTGGCTCAGACTATGCTAAGCCTTCAGAAAGTAAGTACAGGGGAACCGTGTATAATTAAGAGGCGCTGGGAACAAGGCCTTTCAGATTCCCAACTGTCCGTATCAAGCCAGAAACTGGAAGGACTGGCCCTGCTTTCATCCTTTCACAAAACAAAGAGGGCCTATTTAAGTTTATGGAAAGTCCACTGACGGGTGAGGGGAGAGGAAACTTCTTTCTCAAGACATCCATGGTGGAATTTTGGGAGATTCCCAGAAAGTAAAAGATGACCATCAAACTTGCGCTGTATTTCATTCAGCTCAATCCTGCTAGTCTAATAATGAGAAAAGACACCTAGATACCCGTGCCCTCAAGGGAGGGCAGAATGACCCCTTAATTCCCAGCAGGGGTTTCTGTCCAAACCTCCCTTCTGGGGAAGCAGAGAGAGTGAGCATATGCTCAGGTCCTGGGGCTGCCCCAGAGAAGACCATGGCACTGGAGGGGCCGAGCTGGACTCAAGGCTGATTTGGGAGGTTGTCTCCAATCCAGGGTTACCATACAATATTTGGAACATACTTATACTAAAAAATTATTGGTTGTCTGTCTGAAATTAACATTTTTTTGACTTGGTGTTTTATCTATTATATGTATTTATTTATATTTCAAAATCCTATGTTTTACCTGGTGGCCCTAGTCTGGTTCTAATCTCCAGAACTGAAGAACAGAGCCAAAGTGTCAATCCAAATGGGCTAGATAGTAAGGTAGATTTTAATAGCCAGGCAATGAGATCAATTAGAGATTACAGATCAAAGCAGGAGCTTTTGAATTGTTGGAATCGTAAAAGTTATTGCCTAATTGAAACTTACCGAGTGCTCTGTAACAGTGTTTGATGAAGGCAGGATAGTCACTACAAAAGTGTATCTAACCAGAGCCACTGTCATTACCACTGTATTACAGCTGAGGAAATCGAGGCAGTCAGAGTGCAGGGGACCTACCCTAGAACACACAAGTGACGGAAAGGGGACTTGAGCCAGAGGAGTCTGCTTTGTAGATCTTGGTTCTCCCTTTATTTCATTCGCTTATACAGATAGGTACTTAAAGGCCTTAGAAACTTCCTTCTGAAGACAATTTGTCCGTGCATGGGTTAGGGATGGGTTAGTGGAGAGAAAAATCAGACTTACCAGCTTCTTCCTTAATAGTCACTGATTAATAAAAGGAAGACATTGTTCTAGGAAGAGGGAGTTTTCAATAATAGCAATGTGTGACGTGTTGCTTGTTTTAAAAACCTGGAAGTCATGAGTGCTCTCCTTTTGGTTGTATTATTTCCAGAGGACCTCCTTTGTAAATCTGTTCACGGATTTGCCAAGATGTTCGGGAAGCACACGACGTGTACATTTCGTCCTGGGCTGTTTTCTGTTTGCTCTTCTAGATCCGGCTGCCCTTCTCAGCTTGGCTGTGCGGACTGGGGAGCTGACCTCTTCCTCTTTGTCACCTGGATCTCTACTTCCTGTTGGGTTTACCCGTTGGCAGGCACTGGGGGAGCTGGGCGCTGGGGAGAGGCTGGAGGTTTCTTTGTTCCAAGCTCTGATTGGTGCTCCCCACTTGAACCTCCAGGCCAAGGGCTGGTAGCCTTTTGCTTCTGGCTTTGCCCTGGGGTCCTTACCACGGCTCACTGGCTTCCTTAGTCCTCTTCTGACTCTTCTAGATAGCGTGTCACTTAAATCTCTGGTCACCCCTTGAGGATGTCATCTCTTTCCTGCTGGGACACTGATTGATACCAAACTTCATTATCTCTCCTATGATTGCTGCTTTTCAGATTGTTCACA